>NC_091491.1:42819940-43119846 GCF_947461875.1 Haliaeetus albicilla
AAAACTGTCACTTTAGGGCAGATTTATGGCACTATTAATAACAGTAGTGTGGAATACCTATAAATTAAAGATAGGAATACTCATTTTTTTTCAAAAGCAAAGGTAATCTTTTTTCCCTAGAGAACCTACATCTCCATTTTCCCTGTGTGTTTGTCAGGAAGCTCAGGAAGTTTGCAGTGCATAGAATTATGATGCATCCCCCTGTAAACCAAACTGTATCTGCATTTTTGTCACTGTGGTTATGTCACCATTGATGAAGCTAATGGTTTAGTAGGAGAATTAAGCATGTGTCAATTTGTGCATCGTCTTAACAAACGCCTATTCAGAGATAACACCATTTTCCTCTGTACTGCTTTTTTTCTTGCCCATAGGCACTGCTAGTTCTATTTGGGACACCAGAATAATGTTAATAACTTTTCTGTAAGTCAGTCTGACAGCACCATTGTCACATTAATTCATCTGTGTGCTACATTTGGGGCATGCATTACAGGGAAGATGGTTCACAAATCCGTCATTGGTGAACCTGTCATCTCCAGGCACAACTGTTCTGCTTCTCAAATGAAACTGAGATTCGTTCCTGGGATTTATCAGGCCACTCATGTGGTCTCACTGATTTTAGTGGGATCATGTTCCTTCTGAGTTCGCTCTGACATTGTGAAAGGAGAGAGTTGTCTCCCAGGTGTCTTCACCCAGGTCCCACTTCTCCGAGTCTGAGCACTATTGCAGTGTTTTGGTAAATGCCCGTTAATCATACTTCTCTCCAGGCAACAGTCTGCGCTCCATCATGAGTGTGTAACTGGAGCAGCTACAGTTTTGGATGTGTATTTGCAGTTTTGCTATTCCAGACCAAGTGAAAGAAAAGTCTGGTCCATACTGTGTGACTTGAGGTGGTATTTTATTGTAGAGCAGGACGATGTCTTTATTCTGCTAATGGCATGAAGGCTGGATAATGATCCATTAGCACAAAGTCCAGTAATCCATGAACGGCTATTGAGTGATGGGTCTTTAAAGTGATAATTGTCTAAAGTAGAAGACATAATTAGCAGGAATTCTAGACCAGAAAGATTCTATGGCTTAATTTATTTGTCTTTCATTCATGACCAGACAAGATTAATTATTTTTCCCGACAGAATCCTTCAGGGCTTCCCATTTGTCTCTTCAACCTACGCAAGACACTGCAGTGACAGTTACTTTCACTCTGAGTATATGGAGGGAGCTGAAGTCCCTGCTGGACAGTGACAGAGGTGGCAGTTCCCAACAGCATGATGTAAGGAGACGTGTGCGTGTCCTCAGGAATTAGCATGTTGCTCCTGATGCTTGAGAGAAGTTGGTTTCCTATGGGATTGTGCTGATAAAAGGCTCACTGATAGATAAAAGGGTTGATGAAGCTTTTTAGAGATTTGCTTTTTTCCAGTGAGCCTTCTGATCCTGTAGGTCCTGACAAAGGCCAGCGGGATGGGTGGGCGTGAGCGGGCTGGGTGCTTGCCCCCGTTCCTGATGGCAGCCTTGCAGTTAAGATTGACCCATCCTCCTTAGCAGCTTGGACTGAGCAGTGAACTTTGGGCTTTGTGTGACTAAGCGAATGCCAAGCAACTAAATTGGGACTTACCTGTGTCTGAGACCATATTTTCTCCAGTAGACATAAGGAAATTGTAATTGTTTAAAACTTTTTTACACTGCTGGGAAATTAGGAAAGAAAATCTAATATGAACTCTTATGTGGGAAGGGTACTGTCTGTTAGCAGGGAAGGTACTGCGATCCAACCCCTTGTGATTTGTTGACATCTCAGTGTTTTTGTTGTATGTGTCCAGGTCTAGTGTCTATTCAATCTAATTTACACAGTGTTTTCATTATTTTTTTGTAGTTATTACTATTATAGTTTCATATTCTGACATTGAAAGCATGGCTCATAAGGGAGAAAGCACACAGAGCCATTGATTAGCTTATATTTCTGCATTTATGAATGCTAATATTCTGTAATCATTAAACAGAAAGAAGCTGTGACATGTTTAGCAAATGGCTGATTTTGTCCCAGCAGTTCTGAAAGTAGCTGTTCGTACTTACTAGAGTCAGTTACTTAAAGCCAATTATCTTTTCTTCTTAAGTTCTCTCAGAAATACAAACCTTTTGTTTACATTGCGTTTCCATAATTGTAATTAATTGTCTCTCTTAGTTTCTAATTTTATCTTCTGGCCTCTCCACCTCTTTCCAGACCTGTGTTAATAGGGACTTGGCCACTATTGGTAGGATGTCACGTTAATTCAGCCTTGCTCTTATTATCTAAACTGCACTCTTTCGTTCAGAGCAATGGACCAATTCAGTTGTATCAGGCTTGTCTGGAAGGTTACATTACAGCGGCACGGTTATTATCTGTAATTGAACCTGTAATCTGGAAGAACTGTTACACCTCAGGTGCAAGCCAGCCAGATAAAAATATCCCACTGCATCAGTTGGGGTTCTTAAAAAGCATAGGAACATCTTTCTCCATAGAGACTTCAGGACTGGAATTGTCTACAGAAGCACACAGTATGAACTTTGCTACTCAACTGTGTTCATCTCTGGCATTTCTTTTTTACCCTTCTGGGACCTGTGTTGCTTTAAGAACCTAAATAGATGGTATTCCATTTGTTCACCTCCAGCTGAGGTGTTTAAATGCAAGAAACTCTTGTGGACAGCGTAAATAAGAATGCTGAAGCTCTGTGTTTATTTGGAGTAGTTTAAACATCTTGTTTTGTGGTAAACCAAACAAACAACACCCTCCCCCCCCGCAACAAACAGAAAAAAACCTCCCAAAAAACCCAATACCCAGCCCAAAACCCCAAACCAACCAACAACAAAAAAACCCTCCAAACCGCCAAAACAACCCACCAAAAAAACAACCAAAGGAAAAAAACCCAAAACCCCATCTTAGAGTAGAAACACCCAAATGAGACTGCAGCCCTGCAGGTATAACCTGTTGGAGTGCGTGGTGCTTCTGTGTGAATGTCAAAACCTCACTTGGAAGACAAGCAGCGAATGCTTCCGCTCCAATGTGGGAGACCATCAGCTGCAAGCGAGGAGGTGGTGTAGGACAAAGCATATAAGACAGGGCAACAGGAGGACAGTACCTTGCTTGTGTGATGCATTTGTTGAAGGCAGATGCAATTTTGAGTGTTGTGGATTAAGATGAAGGTGTTAGTGCTGTGAGGCCCAGCCTAATGCAGTTCTGGTCAGCAGTACTTGAGCAAGGGGAGCTTGGGAACAGGCAGAGAAAAGGACTACAGAAGTGGAGACGAGATGAGTCTGGTTTGTTAGCTTGGAAAATCAAAGACTGAGAGGGGATGTGACTGCTGACTATGAATGCATTGCGAAGGGAGAGCTCAGGGAAGAAAAGGCTTATTTGAACTGATGGGGAAAGTTGGAACAAAAGCAAATTGAAAATTGCCCATGAGTATATAAATAGACACAGGAGAAACTAATGTACTTTGTGGAGATTGGTAGTTTTGGAAAAATTGTTGAAGCATCCTATCTATACTCTTGCTCTGAAGTTGTAAATGTAATTAGTAGCAAGTAATATATTGACTAATGTGAATACAAGGCTGGAGAACTATTTAAGTGGTCCCAATTCAATTCTTGTGTCCAGTGAAGAGAAAATAAGAACAGTAGTGTTTCCCTTCCATTCTGGAAAATGTTACTGTACAGAGATCAGGCTGCTCTCTACCACACTATAATGATGGTTTGAGACACTCGCGTGTTAGGCAAGAAAAAGTATTGATACGTAACCGTGTGCCTTTCCACAGGGCTTTAATGGGTTGTCTTTGAGTAATGAGTGAACATTCATACGTGTAATGCTGAAGTACTCTATGCATCAAAATTGCCTAAGGATTTCTCATAATTTTATTGGGAAAAGCCGCTAATAGTTGCGTTTGCAGGATATTAAAATTCTTATTTGTTTATGTCTGAAATTTTTGGTTACAGAAGTGTGGAGGTTGCTGCTGTGCCTTGTACTCTAGGGAGTCTTATCTGCCTAGAAGCAAAAATGTCAGTTTTCTTCAGTAACAGCGAGATACAGCACTGTATGTGCACACAGAGAATAACAAACTGAAGACAGATCTGGGTTTAAGCTATTTTAGTAGTTTCTGTAGAATAGAGCAGATAGGCAATTATAATGTTCGGAATAGCCTTGAGGACTTGATGAACCCACTTTCTTTGCCTTCCTGTTGCAAACAGTGCCAAAATACAAAGTACATCATGCCTCTAGGCTTGGAAAAAGATTTTTTTTTTTTAATTTTCTCAGGGTTTTCAAGCTGTAAATGTGGATCATATTTTGTTTGTTTGCTGGCAATAACAATGTTGGAGTGGCTGTGTTGTCAGACCAAACATCCATCTACTTTGCTAGCAGATGTTTGGGGCTAAAAGTATAAAGGGTATAAAAAACTCCAGTGTGTACGTAATAACCCTTCCTGTGGCACGTGCTCCCAGTGCCTGCCGGTCAGCAACATAAGTACTTCCTTAGCTAGAAGCTGCATCTAGATAATTGCATTTATTTACTTTACATCTGATAAGGTTTTTTTTCTAAAGTTTTTTGGCATTCACTCAGGCTTGTGACCATCTGTGGGAATTAACTCCAAAATTTATGTTGGCTGGTGTAAACCTTCTGCTTGAAGGGAAACGGTAATTCTGTGCAACCTCGCCACATTCAGACTGTAATGGATGGTGCAGGTTTGGTTGCTCGATTACTTCGCCTTTGAAAGACCATTGACTGGATGTACTGAACCGAGGGCCAAGCCTGTAAGGTAGGTAGGTATTTAAGTCATGTTAGGAGTTTTGGTAGCTTTGAATGTCTGCCTCCTAACGTCTTACTGAAGAAAGGGGTTGAGAACGTTGTGGTGACAACATTTTCTTCTGCCCCTGGGAAAGGGTAGGTGGCAAGAATGGGAACTTCATTCTAGACTTCAATATTGAGGTGCTGAGCCACTGCAGCGCAGCTTTGGTACAGTGCTGCCCTGGATATCGGTACTTCCACTACTTCACATGGCACTTTGAGGTAGACCACTCAAACATTTGTCTTGTGCTGGCACTAAGCAAACAATATTTTTCCGTAATTATTTTGCCATCTGACAGCGTGCAGTGAGCTGGCTGTCCCAGCCACCAGCGAACATGCAGGGGAAATTGCTGACTGCTGATCTGGATTCCTGCATCTGCTCATAGTCTCTTGTTTCAGGAATATCCAGCTCATCCTTCAAAAGGTTCTTCCAAATCACCTACTTCTATACATCCCAAGTTGAGGGAGGGAGGGAAACTTAGTCCAAAGCAATTGCTTATTTTGAGAGATCATCTCAAAGATTTCCCAAATGTAAGGGATGCAATTGTGCACCGCCTTTATTAGATGAACGCCTACTGCTGTTACACAACCAGTTTTGGACAGCTTCACAAGAGATTGCTTATGGCAGGTGTTATTGCAGTGTTTTTCCATTCATTTCAGTCTGACAAGCTGAGCTTTTGTGCAAGTTCTTGTAGGATTTTTTTGCTTCAATGATCTTGAACTTTTGTGCCCAATGAATGGGAACATAAAATGCATTATGTTTTACTTTTTGTACAGTAAAATGGTCTATTTTGGTTATTAGAGCACAAGAGCTTTGGGAGAACAATATTAAATCTTTGCCGAATTGCACGTGTACATTAGGCTTAATGTTTGCTGGTGGGCAATGCTTTATAATTAGCTCTGCTGAAGCCTCATGCAAGCCCTGCGCTTGAGGCTACAGTGCTAAAGATGCCAGATGTAGACTGCAGAATTCAAGCTTATATCTTAATAGTCAGCTTCCATTTAAGTTTTATAATGATGCTTGGGAAAGCAGGACAAGTTAATAGTGCAGTAATTTATATTTTGGTTTATATTCTGATTTATGTAGCAAAATATCCATAATTCATTCCTTGAGACAACCAGATGTAACTGAAAATGTACATGCAGGAAGGGCATTAAAGAATTTATTAAAGTTCACGTAGCTTGAAAAGGTGCCTAAAAATGCCTGAAGAAACTGTGTCTTCGTGCTTTGTTGAATGTGTAACTACCTTTAAGAACACTGTGTCTATCACTAGATGCATCCTTTGGGGAAAGGAGGAGTTTAATGTGTGGGATTGGTCTTGAGCGGGTGTATCAGGCAGTTGAGTTCTAATGCAAAGTGTTCTTCCCCTTCCATCTTTGTATATTTGTCAGCTTCTCGAAGAAATGTGTCTTCATTAATGACAAATGAGTAGAGTTGATAAAAGCTTTAATCTGATAAAAATGACAAGTTTTTCATGCAGCTAATACAGTTTTATTCATTGATAGCTGACTTTTCACTAGGAGGTTGTATTACAGTTTTAGGTCTAAGATTAAATTTGGGTGATGAATATGAAGATGTTATCTTCTTATTTCATGATCTATTTACTGTAAGAAGTAGAAGTTCTCTAATCAGCTTTTCTTGCTCTTTAGCAGAATTAGTCTTTGTACCAGTTTCCAGCTATTTTGACAGTGAAAAAGGAAAAACCGATGAGCCAGAAAATTAATATTCTTCTGATGCTGTAATTTCAAAACTATTCATTAAATCATATTCTCACTTATTGGAAAATGACTATTTTGCAGTAGAACTTGCACTGTTGTGCCTCTGTCCAGTAATCTAAGCCTTGTGAGGTATGGGTTTTAGTGTTCAAAAATTGGGCTTCCATTTTTGGCAATTCAGCAAAGGCTGGTGCTTTTGGTAATACATTTTCTTTAATTATGAATGGGGATGTGGCTGCTGCCTGGTGCCACGGGCAGGTTCAGATGCTGCCAGGCTGTGGGGAGGGAAGGCCATCCCCCGTGTCTCGGGCAGGGGTGCATGGCAGCCGATTCTCCGGCAGGTACGTTGGACCACAGCCGCTCAGCCCTGCCAAGGGGGCCTCTGCCTGAGCTTGTGTGGCCTCTCCGCATCCTGGCCAACCTATAGCAGCAAGCATGAGGCAGGATTTTTGCCCAGGAATTACTGGTTCAGGTTTACGTGGCGTACGGGTATCTTCTGTGCTTTTCAAGGGACTTTTTAGCTGGTTTTGTAGCCTAACAGATGTGAGCTGCCTAGGGAGGAGAGGCCTGAGCAGCGATTCCTGCAGCTGTCTGTCCTGTTGGTCATCTGTTTTGCTGTGGGAATATCTGCTGGTTATCCCGTGGGCTATTCCCTTGCACAGATGAGCTGGGAGTGCCTGGGTGGCAGGTTTAATGTATCTTTTCTTCCAGGGAGCTAAAAATATTGGCGTTGGTTTGGCAATTATACCCTGAGACAAGCCAGCACCGTTTTGTCCCTCTGGCATTGCTTTTGGTATAAAACAGGCCACATTTTCCCCCATCTCAGCCAGAAGCTGTGAGCTGAACTACGGTGTATTTTAAATGAAAACATATCTGTAACTATGTGCATAGAAGAGAAGAATTACAGTTTGCAGATATTACAAGAAATCTTTAAATCCCCTTTTTTATGAAATGACCAGGATAGTTCTTTGACACTGTCTGCTTTGTACCTGGAGGTACTTGCTGTCTTATCTCAAAATAATTCCAGTGGTTTAATGACAGAACTTTTTTTGAACCACAAATTAAGACGACTGGAAAATAATATTAGCCTGGGGGAGATGGATTTTGAGTCAATGAACATCTTTTAAATGAATTTTAGTGCTTTTATAGCTGAGATTGTCAAAAGCTGTTGGTGTGATGAGGCTTGGAGGATGGTTCACGTGTTTCTTGAAACCAGCTTAAAAAGTTGAAAAAAACAGACTTTTAAGCATGCAAGTTATTGGAAAGTGTCTTCCAAGGAAGGGCTTATCGGGCAGAAAATGTGGGCAGGAAAACCAGACATACAAGTGAGTCTGTTAGGTTTCCTGCCAAAGCTTGTGATTGTGCGATACCTATGAAACAGTGGCGGCTGTTGAAAATATGTACTGCTGTCTTATGGTGATCATTCATGTTAGTCGAATACAGGTAACAGAATAACAATTTCATATTCTGAAAGCTTGCTTGTCACCATCAACTCTGAGACTTTGATAGAACTTTGCATGTTGTGGCTCTGCAGAGCACTCCCAGCAGAAGCATTGTGATCCCCCTGAGAACAGGGTATGTACAAGAAAGCAAAGCAAACTGGAAAGATGTGAGGGTTACTTGGCCATTGCTTAAATAAGATGTAGGTGCAGTGTTAGATACTATAAAGTGAACTAGTTGCCTTTTGACTTTTCCCTTTGCAGACAGTCAAACTCTAATGTAGTGTGTCTCCAAGGGCACACCAGTTTCAGATTTGACTCTGACTGACAGGGCTAGGGATTGGATGCAAAACCTGGCTTGTCAGTGAAGAGTTGTCATGGTGATTTTTTATTTTTTTTTTTACTTTTTTGGAAGTTGAATAAACCTACAAGTATTTTCATACCATGTGGCGTACATCTCCTGAATAACATCAAAGTCTTCATTTGTTTGCTGTAATGTTCTTGCTAACCTATATAGCTTGCCCTGATTTCTAAAGCCATATAGCATTTAAACACTTCTGATTTTAAAATGAACTTTATTTTGAAGACAAAATAATAAGTGTATTAATGATTGGGCAAGGTTTCTTAGAGAGCAGCTTAGGTGTTAAAGATGCTTGTGTATAGCTCCTCTCATAATATAGAATGATAGGAGTGTGAAGTAATTTGCACTTAACACGTTATCAAGTGCAATCTGATATATCAATAATAAACTATAGAGGGGTGACAGTTTATTTTTTGTTGTTGAATTGCAACTATAACACATCAATTTGTTTGAATGTAAATAATTAACTATCTAGAGGCTTCAGAGTGATGACTTCATCCTTTAATCTTGTGAACTGAGGTGTGAACCAGTGGTGGGGTAATGATGTAGCTGTTCCATTTCCCTTGTAGTAACTGAGAATGAGTGACACTCCTCTCTGCAGAGCATGACTTCTGCCATGTCCTGCCATCCTCAGCTGAAAGCGTGATTAGAAGCACAAACTTTGAGTACAGCCAAGAACGATCCTACAGTGGGCTTGGGGGTTGTTTCATTTTATAGGTTGCTAGATACAGTCAACATATACCTTGCAGTGTACTGCGATCTATCGTGACATGCAGTGACTGTGTGAAGTCTTACTTTTTGTGTTAGCAACAGCTAAGAAATAATGATTTCTCAGTAAGTAAAAAGTGTCAACTCCAATTTATCTTGTCTCCCATCTCACTCAAGTTCTACAGGGTTTTTTTTTTGTGGATTGTTTTTTTTTTTTCTTCTCAGTCACACTGTCTATCGTGTAACTTCTTCCTGTCACGGGCTAGACAAATTCTGTCCTCTTTTATTGCTGTCACAATCTTTGAGAATATAACTGGGGATTCCTTTGGTATGCTGATGTAAATGTCACTGTAAAGGCCAGCCGAATAGTGAAACAATTAGAAAATGCAATAAATCAAACACGTGAAGCATTATATACGGAGCCTGCTTTATTCTTGCCATGCTTTCCAACGCTGTGCCCCTTGGGCTCCATCATAAGTAAGTGCAATTTATGCAAGTCTGAATGTTTCTGCCCATTGTTCCATGCTGACTATAAACCCACTGATTTCAGTAGCAGTGAGTTGGCTTAAACAAGCACAGTATTTAGCCAGTAGCGTGGTAATTTTTTATAGCTACTGGGAGAGTTAGTGCTCAGCATCTCGCAAGAGACTACTTGTACTTACGAAATCAAATGCTCAGTGATGCACAGACTAACCCATTTGCATGCTTTGTGCTCTAACTGGCCTGATTCTGCAGAATGGCTGTTCCCCTTCAAGTTACTGACAGAGACAGGAGGAGGGGGCACAAAACCTGGGGAAAAGGAGTGCAGTCTACAGAGGTTCTCTCCTTCTGCCTTGCAGAATCCCATGGCTGCAGATGCTGGTAGTTACTTTGGAGTGAGGGTGGCTTTTCTCTTCTGCATTCAGCCTGCGTCACTCTCCCATTCTTTAACTGGAGTATGGTAATCTGTTCCTGACTGGCCTCCCTAGGTGCCAGCAGGATTTCCTTGCGCTTGCCTGTAGAGGAATTCTTCCCAGGCGTTATGCACACTTAATGCCTGGAGCATCTTAATCGCACTGCTATGCATGCATGTCTCATACCAAAAGTAGTCGCTGCTCCTGCATTCCCACAGCAGCAGCAGCAGCAGCACAGAGCAGATGCTTCCAGCTTCCCTCTCAGGCTGTGCTTTTTGGTTTTGAAGAAAGTTGCCTAGTATTGTTTCCGGATTTGTGCTTTCCTGTCTTTGTGTTATGGATCATGAAGATTTCGTCGTCCTCGTAAAGAGTAGTGCTGGCAATGTTCTGTACTTCTAAGGATTGCTTTCCAAATGTTTTGGCTCTGGAGAAATGCAGATTAAATTGAGGCTTTCCTGCAGTGAGAATTTCCATTCTACTTGCCAATAATGCATGAGTTACAAATTTAATGGCAGACCTTGAAGTATATAAAAATTTAAGTCCAGAAAAAGGTAAGGATGTTTGAGTTTGGAATTACTGTAGGAAGAGCTCATAACATTTCTGGAAGTGATTATAGAAAAATCAGGTAACTTTATCCTTATGATTGGTAAGTTACATACAATATTTATATGGACATTATTAATATAAAGAATGTATATATTCCTGTATATTGTAGAGGAAAACTTGATATTTTTGTATTGACTTGAAAGTACATTTCTCTATGAAAACATGTGGATGGTATGTGAGATACTGCTCCTATGATATGGATGAACTGCACTTGTGTGTTATCTTAAATTATTACCAATGTATTTGCCTTTAAAAACATTCTTGACCTTTTCATCTGTTGGTCATTTTGCTGTGGCATGGCTTTCTATGGAAAAGAGTTTCTAGGTTTTTTTCCTAGTAGCACTTATAAATAGTATAACACATATGCAAATGATGTGTAGAATTCTGATCAAACAGCATTGGATGAGAAAGATATGTCTTTCAAGAATTGCAGGACGATACAAAAAAGGAAGACATCTTGAATAACTTTCTTCAGTAACTTGTAGTTTATAATGTCTGATTGTGTTCAATTTAGGTCAGTGCTGGATGGAAAGAGGTAATTATTTTAAGCCTCTAAGTGGATATAGAGTAAATGCTGTAGAGAGAAGGAGAAATCATGGTAGATAAAGTTTATTTTTGTATTTTGCTCATCCTTAATGATGTTGGGTTGTGTGCTTTTAAAGAAAAAACTTAGAAAATACATTTAGCAAAGAGCTGGCTTGTTAAAATTGGGTAGTTCAGAAGACATCTTCCAACAAGATCATCTAATTTTAAAACAAACAAACTAATCTAAAATAAAACCACCAAAAGTCATGGATCTTACTTTGAGATATCATTTTGCCCACTATGAAGCATGTTAAAAAAATTTAAGGGCAGTGTTGGGGGCTGATATATACTGGGATTTTTTTCCTTTGTGTTTAGCATGGATGATTTTATTTGATAAGTATTTTTTAACTAGGGAAAGTTACTGGAAATAGACACACCTATTGTATAAGGAATTGAGACTATTTTAAGAAAAAGTCAGTTATTTGTATATCCTCTCAGGGAAGGGCCTCCTATGTTGGAGTTGGTATGCTACAGTTCCAAACATTGTATTTTTATTTTGGAGGGTTTTGTTACACAAAACTCTACATTAAGCTTTGATGCATATGGTTAGGTAAAGGAGACCAGGTGTTACTCCATCTGCTTTCTGAGACACAGAAGGTAATGGATATGTCCCCATTTAATAATTTACAAGAGCTAGCTTATTTGAACGGGGTTTTTGGAACAGTCCTAGAAGAAAAGCATCAGTTTAATTTTTGAAGCTCGTGGAAATGTGTGTGTATGTGTAGATAAACCCATCTCTTACTGAAGTACTCAGTTGACAGTGAGATTCTGTTTGAGGTCATTTTGCAGTCCCTTTTCCTTAGCCAGGTATAAGAGCAACCGCCAAATTTCTTTAATCTTTTCCAGTTAGTAGCACTGCCATTTCTCTGTCTGGTGGAGGCAGTTAAAGGATGCGGAAGCAACGAGTATAACTCTGTCCCTTGCATTCAGGTTTGGCTGCTTTGGTGTCATTGCAGCAGTGCGTGTGGGGTCACGGCTGGGCTCCCGGGGTGTCCCCCCCCACACAAGGAGGGCTGACACAGCACTGCGCAAGCGCAGACTTTGGATGTTGTGTTTTGTAGGCATGAATATATTCACATGCTTGGATGGTGGAAGAAGGCAGAGTGCCTGATCTCCCCCTTACTCAGTCTGGTGATTACTTTAGCCTGCCAGCACCGATACTGATAACAGCAGGATCACACCCCTTGCACAATTTATGCGCATAAGAGTGCTCGTATGATAGCGCCTGGATAAAAGGATAACTGAACAAGCAGGTGTTGTGTGTGCAGTCGTTGGCCAACTGTCTGACTTGGCTCCGCAATGAGCGCTTGCAGGAAGCAGCAGCTCCGCGTCTGCCAGCGGTTTGGCTGTAAGTTTGTATGCGACTGCTAACCACTGTGAATGGGAAATGCACTCGTGCTCAAAGAGGAGTTGGCAGTGGAACATTAATGGGCATGGTGTGGGAGGAGTGGTACAGACTTCCTTGGGTATGGGTTTGGGTCTTTGGCTGACAGGTTGTGGTACTTTGTAGTTATCTTGTTACTGCTTTAGCAGAACACTAGGGTTGCAGTCCGTACAGCTAAGCAGAGAAACAGCAGTGAACTACATCGAGTTTCATTCACAGGGTCTGTCACAGCAGCCTTTTTTGAGGTCATTATAAGTGCTTCTTTGGGACTGTTGTATCTTTACATCTATCCAAGCACCTGTAAGACAGGTATTAAGTATAGGCTCTAGAATAGTAAGTGATATATAAAGGAATTAGTTTAGAACAGCATACTGTTCTGAGTGCATATTGAAGGCATCAACCTCCTGCTGTGAAGAACTTGGTCTTCCATGGGTTTAATTCCAATAATAGCTTAAATCTACCCCAGCATTATATGCACTCGCAATAAGTTAGCATATGCACATGGCAGCTTTGAAAGGTCTAAAGCCTCTGTGTTGTTTGGTATGTTCTGAGGACATTACCCTGCGTGAAGTGAAATACCTCACCTGCCAGCCTGAAAGGAGTATTCTGTGGTGTGAAGTGCCGGGTCCCTTCCCTGGCACTAGTCAGGTTTCAGAGGATGCTGGAGCTGGATGCTGATGGCTCCATGAGGGGTATCTGCTCTGCTTCTGCAGAGCCAAGGGTGTGGTAAACCAACTAGTAACTAGGTGATATGCTTGTTAACTACTTTGGGGGTTTTTTTTTGTGCTTAAGAATTAAATACACTCTTGTTTCAATAAATCTACAGAACATTATTATTATGTGCAACTGAAAAGGTTCTTAGAGTTTGTTGAAGAACTGTGCCTTTTTGAAACTATGTGGCATAGACTTAAAACCATTAAAGTAATTCTTACTGCTTTGATGAAATGGCCAAATGCTGTATTGGATCAACATAAGTGGTGTCAGTGTCATGGCATGCAGTAGCTTGGTGAAACCAGGGGTTGGTGAGTGGAGCTTGATGAAAGAAAAGTTCACAGCTTTTTCCGGCATGGAGCTTACCTGCAAGAAGAAATGTGAGTGCTTGTGTTTCCTCTTTACCATGTATTTTGAAGTAGTCCCTTAAGAAGCTCATGTTGTAGAGGACAGCCTGTTAGTATGCAGGCAGCATTTTGTGCTGGTTTGTGTGCTTCCTGGGTGACTGAAATTAAAGTTATGGGAAACCATAAGCTGGCTTTTTTAATAAAAGTGACAGGAAACCCAGCTGTAGGTAAGGAAGTTTGTGCCTGTTCTATGTCAGGTTATTGGTATCCTCAGCAGTATAACATATAACTGGTTTGGAGGCATTTTCATGTTACCAATAGAAACATTGATCAGCATGAAACTCAGATGTGCAAAACATCATTATTTTTGGAAATAAAATTACTTTGGTGTTTGAGACTGTCAATCCATTGCTTGTCCATAGATGACTCCCTGTTGGTGACTTGCACCAAGGTAGCTTGAGAATAGAATAGATAAACATGTTTCTTTGGCAAAATGACTGTTTCTCATGAGTGTGAATAAATTAGCTCCTATCATCAGTTGCATTCTAGTCTTCATTCATTACTTTTAAAGGTTAATTAACTCCACCTTCAGTTCTACTCTGCTTATTCCCCTCCTACTCTTTAATCAAGCCCCAGATGTGGATTTATTTGGCAGCCTGAAGGGGAAGCAATGCTTCCTCCAGCCTAGCTGCTGTCACAGCCCAGTGTGATGAGCGTGCTCCAGGTCCTGGGGTCTGGATTCCTCTTCCACCCACTTCATCCTGCAGCCACAGCTGCTTTTGTGCCCTGTGACTTATTCCCCTCACCAGGCTGTGATGCTGTACAGGTGCCAAGATTGCTGTGACATATTGCTATTTGTTGATAAATGTGCAGGCATCAGAATTCACTGTTTGTGCTGAAGCTGGGACAGTTTATCCTCTGCATGTCTACTGTGTGGGGACAGGAGCAAGCTTTATGAAAGGATATTCTGGTGGGGTTTTCCTATTTTTGTTTTGTTGGAGAAGTTAAGGGGGGGTAAGATATAAAGGAATCTACCTGAAGTGTAGATCTCAAAAAGGGAATCATAGGCCCTGTAAATAAGGCACTTTCCTAGCAAGTCATTTTCTGTATTGCACAGTACTCTGTAAAAGATAGTCTCACTGTAGGAACAAAACTTATAAATAAGGATCATAAAAACTCTTGGGGGATTGTATTGTATTGCCAGGTCTTTGTTTTGATGCTTCTGATTCCTTTCTGATCTCTTGGTGCAAAAGAGGAGGGGGCCTCAGTCTGGGAAAGGACTCTGGGTGCTCCTATGGCAAGAATAACTATTGTCAAGGATCAGCTGTGGAGAAGGCATATAGCAAAAACCTTTTACTTGTAATATGAAAATAAGATGAGTTAAATTGATCATTCTAGAAGCATTAAGCCAGAAATCTCAATATGGTAGGCTGAAACAGCAGTTACTATGAAAAATGTTATTACTCAAGCATAACTTCTGGGAGCTACTACTCCCAAGCTTTTGGTTTTGTTTTGGTTTTTTTTGTCTTTTTTTCTTTAAAAAACCCCAACACCAGACAGTTCCCAGACCTACAAAGAGTTAAAACACTGCTGATAGATTTTGGTTGTTTGGTTTTTTTCCTTCTGGGTGATATATGTTTTTGTTCTTAAGCTTCACTGGTTTTGTGTGTTTGCATATTACTTAGTGAATTTACAAGCATGAGTTGTTTTTCAGATTTTATGATTTTCATTGATTGTAAGCCATTCACAATTGTTTTGAGTAGTCATAGCTTGTGTTTGACTGGTTACTCTACTTGTTTTGATTCTCTACCTTCTTGAGGGCTGAAATGAAATACCTGCATGCTTTTCAGCTGGGACTTGTAAGGCCTAGCACCAGCCTTTGGTGTCTCTGCTGGTGTGTGTGACTTCCTTGAGGATTTCTTGGTATTTGCAGAAGTGTGAGAGATTGTCCATCTCATGTCTATGCAATTCACAAAGATTATGATTAAATCCACTGTAAGAAGCTTAATGTAAAATTCCGTAAGTTTGGAAGAGTTGCTGCAAAACAAATTAAAATCTGGCATTAAATGTGATATGTGGCTATTAAAAATGGTCCTGACTGGGGCCATGGATTCCCCCAGACCTGCATCTGCGGTCTCTGCTCCCCTGGGCTTTTTGGCTGTTACGTAACAGAACAGCAATCAACAGTTTGATGACGCTAGTGGTAAGCTGCGTGGTGTGCGGGATATTAGTGCTGTTCTATGGGATTTAGATAAAATGCACTCTCTGGGGGATGGAGGTAGGGAGTAAATGGCTTTTAATGGTATTAGCGTAAAGGCAAACTTAAAGTATACTCATGGTGAATAAATGATGCAAAATAGGGTGATGAGGAGTTCAGACAACTGAGAATGTTGGGGGTTTTTGGTGTGGGGGGTTTTTTTTGTGATTGCATCTGGAATATCTTCACTACTTGGATCATGATAGTCTAATTGCATACTGTTCTCTAGTTAAGGGGGGTGTGTGCTTTTTTCTTTGCACATTCCTTCAATGCCTGCTTCTGAGAACGTGCATCTGCATCAGTGAAAAATGGACTCCAAGTTGGATCCAGGTACATGATTCCAGTGCTGGGAGCATGCTGTGACTCCTTTGTCAACCACCAACTATCTACTTTTTATATAATAGCCTCACTTAGCGTTCAGTTTCTGGAGTTTGGGGGTTTTTAAATCTGAAAACTTGAGATAATTACTATGGAGGCATTTGGGGGCTTATAAAGTAAGATGAACCATGCTTTCCATAGTGTAAGAGCAGTTACCCTAAGGTGAAGTGTAGGATCCTGTTCTGGTTCTTGGGATACGGCAGTACAGTGAATCACAGGAGATGTCTGCGGAAGTCCTGGGAATCATGTGGGTGGGAACAGCACGTGGCGGTGATGGTAATGGGGAGTCTTTGGTTCTTCCCTCTCTGAAGAGAGAACAAACAATATACCTGCAAAGTGTATAGTAATACCAAAAATACTGAATGTAGGGGAGAAGAGCTGATGTTGCAGTTAAAAAAAAGTAAATTCTCCGTTTTATGGGTTTCTTTTATCTCCTCAGGCTTAATGCTGATTTAATGCAGCTTGCTGCATATAAAGTAGAAACACAGTTTATATCCTCTTTCATAATTATACTTCTCATTGTTTGGTAATGCTCTTTATGCCTTAGTTAATCTTTTTGTTTTGTCAGATGGCTATAACATTAAGTCCATAAAAGCAAGACATGTGAGACCAAACATTTTTTCTTTTGGTTGCACTTTGAATTATTAATTTCTTAACATATAGTAGTATAACGGGGAAAAATAAGAAAGAACTGTTTTTGTGGACAGCAGTAAAAAGTTTGTTTTGATCTTTAATTAAAAAAAGAAAATAAATCTGTGTCACAACTTCAGTGGTGTAATCTTAATACTTAATCGTAGGACTCTGTTCCTAAAGCTGTTAAATATATTCACATTCTACTGTATTTGTTTTTGTTAAGGGCTGACTGTATAAATTTACTAAGGTTTGCTGTGGACACTTAAGCTGTTGGCACGTAGCAGTTGCACACACCGCCCCTTGCAAAAATAGGTTTTACTGGCTGTCCTGAAATTGAATTAATAACTCATTGTTTAAAGACCTATGGCTTTCTTGTGCTATCTCACAGAAGCTGATGGAAACGCAGGTGAGATTATGCTCAGGGTGAGCTGCGTGCCACTATGGCAATAGGCTGCTGTGAGTAAAATTAGGACAAGCATGGAAGTTTCAACTAAACTTTGCATGTGCATTTGATTTACTGCACAGGACCCACAGAGTAAAATGAGTGGGGCCTTGAGCTTTTTTTTTGTTTTGTTCAAATAGTTAACATCATCTCTTTGCAAGTAATGGTTCTTTGAATGCAATTTTGGAAAAAAGAATGTTTTAAAAGTGAAATACCACTGAAACTGGCTAAAAAAAGTGAAATAAACCCCTGTTCACCCAAAACCTGTATTCTATGAAGATTTTGCTGTAGACTCTTGGCATAGAGAGTTTGCTACTAATTGTTAGGTAATAGTATTTTTTTAGTAATGAAAACCCAAAATATAGCAGCAAAAAATCTCAAACCTGTTCTTGCTGCTGCTTACTTTGAGTGTTACATGACTGAAATGAAGGGTTGGGGAAGCTAATCAGGGCTGAGGGCACAGCAAGACAAAGCATTTAGGAGTTGGGGTAACCCAGAAAACCTTGGTGCAGTGCTGGCTGTCATGTGCGGGCAATGGGGCAGCTGGTGTGCACTGAGCATCCCAGCTGGTGTCTTTGGGTGCTGGTGCTGCTCCTGCACAGTTCCTGCCTGTTGGTTCCAGTTATGAAGTGACCAGCATATTTATTTAATCTTGGATGGACATGCTTTATGGGGAGTGTATGTGTGTTTCACTGCTGTGATGTGCCCTGTATATCAAAGTGCATTTCTATTTTACTGAAAGTGCTGCTAGGTATAATGTTTTAATTCCCTAAATATTTTCTTTCTATTGTCAACTAAAGGGTCCCACATGCCTTAAGTGCTTTGTGGTAAAGCACAACAGCATGCAGATGTGCATGTCATAACAATGACTGTGGAGAATTAAACCAAATTAATTGCAAACTGTTGAAAAACAGGGCTCGTACAGGGAAATGGCTGTTAAACCTGTGAATAGAGCTGTAACTTTTTGCGAGAGATTCTCACAGGGTGTGGTGCTAAGCTATTCCCTGGTTATTAAAGACCTGATTGCACATGGGGATAGATTAGAGCAGAGCTGGACGGAAGGTACTGTTGGCTGATTTGGGGCGGATTAGAGTGCTTTTTGAACGTAAGGCTGCGTATGGTTAGTGGTCAGAGTTCCAGCTTAGTGTTCCCAGGCAGCAGCTTGATTTATTCAGCAGCGAGGAGCAGTGTTGTCAGGTAGAATAAATAGCATCTGCCTAACTTGCAAGATTTCAAGTCACATCTGGACTTACTGGGGGCTTGGATGGCTTTCCTCCTCGCTTCAGAGGTCTACCATGTGCTGGGGAGTGTGGCTACTTCAGAAAAAGTCCAGCTGGCACAGATGGGTTTGTATCTGGTTTACCATTCAATAGAGAAGCAGCTCCTTCTGAAAAGGAGATGTTTGTACTACTGAGAATGATTATCATTGCTTGAACTAAAAATTAAAAAATGCTCTTTGAATTGAGGTCTGTTGTGCTTTAAATGGTTATTTTGGGAGGAAAAAAATAGACTGGTATTTCAATATTATTAAAACCCATTAAACTACAGGATGTCTGTTAGGATGATTTTGGACTGTCAAGAATAAGTTTGCATAACTCTGGGAATAGAATTGACTGTAGTTTTCAAAATTTTTTTCATTTGAAAGAAAAGCTTTAAATATACAATGCATAAGCATAATATTTTATTTGAATTTCCAGATTAATTAACTTTATTCTATTGTAGCACATAAACTACATTGTATTCTAGTTCTACCTTATTCATTTTCAGACTTCGAGCAAAAAATGCACAGCTAGTCCTTGTGTTAGAAAAATACCATATAATGGAAACCATGTCTTGTTTTCTCAAATTTTAATATATGTCTGCATCGAGGAGCTGCTTCATTTACTCAGTATTCATGGTTTATCTAGAGGATTAAATGTTTTTCTGGAACTGGTTTTCCTATTCCTTAGTGAAATCATTCTTGAATTGCTCTTCTGGAGCTTTATTCTGAACTGCCTCTGTTCAATAACTTCACCTTATTCAGATGCTAATGTGTGGTGTCTATCTCTTGTGAATGTCTGGCTAGAGACTGAAATTAGCATATTAGGAATAGATTTTAAAAAGACTTTTTTTCTTTGTGTGCTTATATTTTATAAATATCTTAAAGGGGAGGATGGTGTATTTTGTAAATGGTTTGCAGAGTTGAAATTCAATGGGCCTATGAATGGTGTGGCATTTCTATTACTGTAGTCCATTCTTTAAAGTGGATTCTTCCTGTTATTAAAACCTACACAGTAGGGATGATGCAGTTAACTCTCTTGCACATTGACAATTCTTCTCTAAATGTTTGCATCCTGATGGTATTTTCTTGGAACTGGAAAAGTGCAAGCAGAAAAGATTGTGCTTACTTGGGCACTAGACTTATTGCAGATGGCATTTGAGAAATGGAGAATGTTGAGATATTTAGCAGGAACTGGATTTCTTCTACTCTCCTCTATTGGTGAAAAAAGTTTTTTAAAATCTATGCCTTATAACTTTGATTCTGAAGTCTGTCTGAAAAACGTGTATGTGAAAGGCATCTGTAACAATTACAAATGTGATGTAGAAATGTTTAGGCAATTGAAATGGTGAAGAAGAAACTGGATTGCCTTTTATGACTCTTCCTCCCCCAACCCTCCCCAACGTGGTTTTGTTGGCTGTAATTATCTGAGTGTGGCCCATTTTCTGCTTTTCTTACATTAAAGAAATGTAGTCCTCTTTCTTCTGCCTTTTGCTAGCTGCCCTCAACAACATCTTAGTGGAACCAGGTTTTTTTCTGTGACAACTGAGCTGATGATAATAGAAAGACTTATGTGAGAATTAGTTATTTTTTGTAAGAATTTTATTAATAACTGATAGCCTTCAGTGCAAAGAAGCAGATTTTCTGTGCAGAGTAGCTTGTTGCTAACCTCTTCCTGAGCTAAAACCCTGTTGCAATTGATCAGTCTAGTAGTGAAATTAAAACATGCATGCAGTTTGTATGCCAGGCTAATGTAGCAGTTCAAACTTGCATATCCATACACACTGGTACAACCTTTTCTTACGGAGACCCTTATTTCTGTGCTGGAGGACAATTCTTGTTTGTTTGCTAGGTATGAATCCAAGGCAAACTTGATCTAAACTCAGTTCCAAAGTGAAAGGCTCAGTCTGCCAACAGAAGGTGTGTGTGTGTGTGTGTGTGTGTGTACGTATGTAGTAAGTTTGAGAGATTTATTTTTGCTTCAGCTAATCTTTCTTCTTTAAGGTTCTGAGTTTTCCATCCCTTGCGGTGTAAAGGCTTGTCTTCCTGGTACTTTGTGCATCTTCAGATAGATACAAGTTAAAACTGCCACAGTCGACCTGTGGATACTGTGTAACATCTATTTCTGGCTTGATTTATGTCACTTTTCTGGCTCATCTTAAAGGACTTTCAAACCCACCTATTTATTTGGTATGTGTGATGATTCGGGGAAGGCCATATATTTATGGACATAATAAACAAAAAATTTATTGCACTCATGCACATCTGTGATGCTTTCAGAAGAGTTTGGTTCTGTTCAGCTCAACCCAAGTCCTCTCATTCCTCCAAGACAGACAACTCCTTAGCAAAACCATCACTTCTGATGCAGTTATTTGATGTGGAGTTTGGCTTGCCAACAAAAAGGCCTTTGTGCAAGGGAGCTGGGGAAGTTGGTCCAGGGGCAATGGCTGTTCGTCCTGTGTTTGTCGAATATTTAGGATGCTGCTCTGACTGCATCTGACCTAGAGGTGCTTTGGAAGGAGCAGCAGGCTTGTTCTCCTTCATTGATGGCCTCGGGGCAGTGTAATGCTCTGATGGAAGATGTTCTGGCCATGTTTCTGCTGTGGAGACAAACTGAGCAGGGCCACCACAATGTGCTTTGGTGTATGGGAGCACTGTGGGGTTTCAGCTGGCACTGAGTCCACTGCTGCTTGTGCCACTTCTGCCACTTGCTGTGGGAGCTAAGGAGGTGTCAGGAGCTGAGACAATAAATCCTAGCTCTGCCAGAGAGGAGTGGGAGGGTGTATTGGTCTTTGTTGTGATACCAAGAAGAGTAGTAAACAGAGAAGTGGTGAAGAGAAGAAGGGTGATAAGAAGAAATAAAGAGACACCCAGATAGTATTTGGGAGCCAGCCAGAGTGTAAACAAATCACCTGGGAGGTGAATTTGGAATGATATCAAGTGAGCAGAGGCTGTGAATGAATAAAAACAGGAGAAGGTAATTTAAGAGCATGGACATATACTGAGATCAAGAAGAAATGTTATCCTTGATCCTAGTGTTTGGAAAACTGTAGGAGGAAAGATATGAGATGAAATGGAAGAGATCAGTATATTTTGGTAAAAACATAGAGAAACAAAGCCTTATCATCCTGGATCAGATGGGTGGATAAAAGGAAGTCATCACAGTATGTGCTTGAAATTTGGTAGCAGGATGGAGAGGGTATAAATATGTGTGGTAGGGAGGAGGGATTGTGTATTTATAATTACGTTAGCAGTTCTAACAGTGTCAAAAGCACAAGATATAAGCTAAAGGATTACTGAGCCCAAAGGAATACAGAGTTTGAATGATAATATCACCATTCAAAATTTGTGGAGTGCTGGGGTTTAAAATTACAGTACTGTGTATAATAATATAAAAATATTTAAATGAGATAAGCATGGAACAACTATAATATATTTTCCTTCAATATATGGTAAAGTTTTCTTTGCCTCATTTGTGAAGGTTTTTTGACAGATGATTTTTTTTTTTTTTCCTATGTGGGGAAGCTAGTAGTGAAGAAGAAGAAATAGTATGTCTCACACAGCAATGACTAGTTTCCATCATTAAAGGTGCAAGTCAAAAATTTTATATGCTTGGCAGATGTTGGAAAGTGAGTAAGTAATTTTATTAGTGGAATTAGATGGCCATTTAGTTGAATTTATTCTGTTCTGCTTCACAGTTGAAAGATGCATGAGTGTTATGCAGTCTGGGACTCAGATGGTTAAGCTGAAGAGTGGAACCAAAGGGCTAGTTCGTCTCTTCTACCTGGATGAGCACAGGACCTGCATCCGATGGAGACCGTCCAGAAAAAGTGAAAAGGCAAAAAGTAAATTTCTAATATTTCTTTCAATTTCTGGGGCAGTTCAGTATTAGAACATGCATTACAGAGGGATCAATTAAATGCTTTCTGATGCTTATGTAAAATGTGATGTGATACTTACATGAAGGTTTTCAAGAGTGTGAGTAGAGTTTAACCACCTACTAAAAGTTCAGGATTATGAAAGGAAGGGGAGTGTAGTTCAGTTTGATGTCAGCATTTTCCATAGATATAGATGAATTATGAGCAAACTGAAGATGGACTTGAAAACAGACTATGCTGAACTCTTTTCAATGTATATATCAAAAATCTAAATACAGAACCTAGAAAAGTTTAGATTGAGGTTTCTTAATCTTAACTGTGATAATTTTCTTTAGGCATTATTATATCTTGAAGTTATTGTGTAGCATTATTTCTCATTGAAACTGTTCCTGCTGCACTGTTTGAAATTGGAAATTCAAATTAGTGGTTTATTGAATAAAATACAGACTAGAAAATCACAGAGCTGTCATGGAGGCTTGAGGTTAAAAACAAGCGGTTAGGAAAGCTATAGGCAGTGACAGTTGATGTTTTTGGGCCAGTGTGTGGTGGCTAAGAGCTGCTGTGTTGAACAGCATAGCTGTTAGGTGCCATGGCATTGGGAGCCCTGTTACCCTAGCACAGCAATGGGTTTCCCTGCCTTCCTAGTGTAGAAGGCACATCTGTGGTGGGAGCAGTCCCTTTGGAGCTACACAATGTTTCACTGATTGATACAAGACACTTGGTATCTGTCTCCTCGTGCTCCCCTTTGAGCAGCCAACAGTCCTCTGATGTAGCAGGGAGCACTCAAAGAGCTTTGCTGTAACCTGCCTGTACCTGCATTGGCCTGCCTTCAAGGCAGCTGTACTGTGCATGTGGCACAGCCAAAGCAAGGATAAACCTAGAAATCAAAAAGCGCTTGTGGATGTGAAGATGTAATATTAAAAAAAAGTTTAGTGACTCTTAGCCTGACTAATTCAGAATTGCTAAAAACAGAAAGAGGTTGGGTGGATATCCAAGCATGTCATCTTTTGTTCTCCCTTTTCCCCATAGTTGTCATCGATTCCATTTACAAAGTCACCGAAGGCCGGCAGTCTGAAATCTTCCACCGCCATGCAGAGGGGAACTTTGACCCAAGCTGTTGCTTTACCATTTACCACGGCAACCACATGGAGTCACTGGATCTGATTACATCTAACCCAGAGGAAGCTCGTACCTGGATCACAGGACTGAAATATTTGATGGCTGGAATAAGTGACGAAGACTCACTCGCTAAGCGACAGAGAACACATGATCAGTATCCTTTTATGAGCCTGAGATCCAGCTTCTGATTCAGTATTTCTGGCTTGGTTTTTAGTGAATTCAGCATAGGCTGTCCTTTTACCTCCTGTTAAGTGACCAAAAACCTTGCCATTGATTGCAATGGAAACTTGAGTAATGGGTCTGACATGGACACTTATCTGTGCAATAAAACATCAGCTGTGCCTTAGGGGCTGGATTAAACTGCACTAAAGTCAGGGGATAGTCTTGCATTTTGTTAGTGAAATTCTTATTGAAGGGTCAAAACAGTCATTTCTAGTTATCTCAATAAATACTAACCCCAGCGTGATTTCAGGACTTCTGTCGTCTTCTGTTTGCCCAACTGTGCTTTTATTCTTCTGCTGCAAATTGCGAGGTCTGTTAGACATTGTTTTCCAGATACTACTAATTGAAAGCTTGAATTTTTTAGCCTCTGGACAGGTGAAACCCTAATGTTTTTGGGAGTCTTTCAGTAAACTGACTAGTAACTCTTGGCCATCTCTGTTTCTCTTGGTTGGTCTGTGTCAGATAGCCGTGTGTATTTCTCAGTCTCCATTGATTGTCAGGAGCATAAATCTTTAAAGCTCCTTAAATATTTCTTGTAGCCTAGTAACCAAAATGAACTTCTTGTAAAGATCATGCCCGTTGAATGTTTTCTTGATGTGCTTTCTTTCACCAGAGTGCTGACTAGTATGTTAAATACAAACAATGCTCTTCCCCCTAAACCAAACCAAACAAACCAAGCCCATCTTGATAAAAATTGTAACCTCCTTCTTCTGCCACATGGAAATCTACAGTGGTCACTTGTAAATACTCCTCCTGGAGAATACACGTACTTCAGGTATTTTTAGTTTATATTTTCAGTGTTTAATTCTGAGACAAGATAGGCACAGATCCATTTGGGGGATGAATTGCATGCTCTGTTGCACACGTAGTTGCTGTATTTATCCATGAGCTTTCTGAGGTGTACATATCTGCTGTATGTTCTCTACTGGTGAAACATCACTTCAAGTCTTGTATTATCAAATATGGCAGCTGGGAGACTGCAGATGAAATGACCCTGTACCAGTTCCAGCTAGTGTAAGAACTTAGCAAAAGCTGCAGAGGGATATATGTGCAAAGAGGGGCTAAAGGGTACCGGTTAGAAAGTGGAGAAGTTCAAGAAGAATGAAGGGAGAAGTAGAAGAAGATATCGGAGCAAGCCTGTCAATATTTGAAAACTTGGGGTATGTTCTCAGAGGAGAAGCTAGTAGCAGAAATGAGAGTGCAAAGGGGCTGGTATTGTGAACCTAGCTGTAAATAATTGTTATAAACCAGTACTGGTTTTAAGCATTTGAATGAATGCAAGGACAGGGGAGGGAAATTGGTTCAGTGTCACCTCAAACCCATGTAAACCTGCAGAACATCCCCCAAAAGGTTATGTTAGAGACAAGCCATATCCTGTGTGAAGAATCACCTCTTGTTTTCTGAATCTCACAGCTGCTAGCTTTATTTGATGCCATTTTGTCCTTGTGAGGGGAGAAACAGCAAATGTATGAGCACTATCCATTTTCTCTGTGCAACTTACAATTTTATGGAGTTGTTGCTGCCCTGTGGAAGATGTGGCACAAAATGAGGGCAGAGATATCAGAGAGAAAGTGGTGGACACAGAAGTTGTCCAGAGATGGAAGAGTTAAAAATATACAGATGAAAGAACTGTTTGACAGTCTTGGAGGAGAGAGCATGGAAAAACAAGAGTGGTTAATTTTTAATGAGGTTCTTATGGAAACCTCAGGCCGATAATAATGTGCTTGGGCTGATTTCACAGAGTCTTCCTTATTCCATCCTCTTGCACTAGATTAACATCATCCCCAATACAGATGGTTATTGAGCTTGATTCCTTTGAGTTCAGTCATGAAACCAGTAGCCCTCAGATACAACAGTCTTAATTGCACCAGGTAGGAGGTACAATAGCAAATCGTACCAGACGGTATACAGTAGTAAAAATGCTTTGGTTTGGCATCAGCATGGGGAAGAACCAGGTAGGTAGCACCAGATCTTTGCCAGAAGTGACTTTATTTCACAGCGTACCCCAATAACTCTAATGCAGGCTGTGGGAAGTCTTAATTCAAATGTTTTGCCCAGAGGCGCTGACTTGAAAAAGACATGTTTGTGAATGCTGGATTGAATAATGCTCATTTCTTCTCCCTGGAACATGTTAAGGTCCTCTGCTAAGGAGGGTTATCCCCCTGCCCAGAAGAGCTGGGGCAAGGTCTTGTTCTCCTGAGTTCCAGTCTTGTCCCTTACCTGCCCAACTGCTCTGCCTCCCTTCTCTGTGAGGAAATCACCCTCTTGAACCTTTCCTTGACACATTTGTAGCTGGGTCAAACAGACCTTTGAGGAGGCTGACAAGAATGGAGATGGCCTGCTGAATATTGAAGAGATCCACCAGCTGATGCATAAACTAAATGTTAACCTGCCCCGCAGGAAGGTCCGGCAGATGTTTCAGGTTGGTGGCTTCTAACACACAGCGTTGTTGTGGTAAGATAGTGCCAGTTATGATCTATTTCTGGACAGATCCAGAATAGAATCTGCAAGTTGGGATTTAAAACACTGTCCTTTCCAGCACCTCAGAGACTTTTTCCAAGTCTTACCTTTTTGTAGACAAAGATGCATCAGGACATTGTTTTAATGACATGAACCACATAGAAGACAATTTATTAATATTATATTTTCAGATGCATTATTGTGCTCATCTCTGAACTGAATTGTTGTAAGCTGGCATTGATGGACAATTAAGTTATTCTGTTTCTATTGAAATCTTTTTCATTTCCTTTATGGAAAATGATTTAATAGAAACTAGCTTTATGAAAGTAATTAGTGGTGGGGTTTTTTTTAACAACTTCCTCTTAGCCAGAATCAATTTTTTACTTCTGTTGCCTGAAAACAGTTACCATTTTCCACCAGCCCTAGTGTTTACTGTAGGAAAGGAAAGGTAAGCCAAGGACATAATGGAGAACAAAATAAAATTTTCTTAACTCTTCAAAACCAGTACCAGCCAAAAGCTGGTTTGCTATAAAACATGGGAAAGTTTGAAGAATCTTCTATGGTCAAAAGTGCTTTGTTTGTTTGACATAAAATCTGCATTAGAGATACATCTATGGAGTATCAAGTTACTCCCCAAAGACTTGAGAAGTGTGGAAACTGGTGGGGTTGTGTTGCAGAGATGAGTTCAGGTTGTATTTGTTCCCAAAAATTATAAATGTCACTTAAGATATATAGTAGATATAGAATGATTTATAATCCCATTTGACACCAGATAGCTGGGAATTATTTTCTTCTCGGCTTACTTTCTGTGATCTGAGTTTGTAGCTCAGATATCAGTTGCACTAAGGAGGTGTAATGAAATGCAGCTCCCTGAGGTCTTTGGGTTTCACTGATAGTTGGCTGCTGCAGGAGAGGCAGAGACTTGTGAAGCCATGTACCAAGAAGAAAAAAAAAATGTAGTTCTGCCTGCACTTTTAAACTGTCTAGGAATGAAGTAGGCCACTCTAGCAACCATCAGCCTTTGTATAATCAGAGGCAACTTTTGATTAAAAATAAGCTGCTTAATTTATTTTTATTTTGCTGCAGTTGCTGCCAGCCTATACCTGAGTTAATATCCTAGACCTCACAGGCATGGTTAAAGTTAAGGTTGAATATAGAAGCAGTGTTGAAGGTTTGTTTACTGTTAGTCTTTTGGGGCTCAATCCTAAAGGCCTTACCCCATGAGCAGTGCTTTGGGCATTGCTTAATGCAGGATAAATAGAGTGGCAAAGTAACTCTGGGACAAATCCTTGTTCCTATATCTAGCTACTTGGCACTGTTCTTGGACTTGATCTGCTCAGGTGGTACTGTTGGTGTGACTTGGCATTACAGCTATGGACAAGGCACGAGCAGCCCCCAGCCTGGAGGAGCACCTGGGGCTCCATGGGGATGGCCAGGCTTATGAAGCAGTCCTGGTCCTGCATCTGGGAATGGAGTATGGGGCTGCTACTTTAGTTGTGTGTATGTACTAGGAGTCACTGGTGTAAAGATGGGTTCCTGTTCTAAGACACGCTTTGAAGTGGAGTGGTTTATGTGAAGGGAAAGTAAAACTGGATCCTTGGAAAGCAAAGCAGGTCAGAGATGTGTTCATTGCATCTGCTATTAGACTAGCTCTTCTTCTATAGAAGAAGTGAGGTTGGGCACCAACTGGAAGAGCTTTCTTGAGAAGGAAGTAGTGATAGCAGGATGAAGATGCCCTCCATCTGGAGAAGAACTTGTATTTGGTGTACCACTGGAGAGACAAGCTAACAGGTTCAAAGCCAAGTCAGTGTTAAAAGGTCTCTGCGCAGAAAGTGTTCTGACCTGGGCAGAAGGAAGCACCATTTTTAACAGAATGTGACTTGGGAATGCCAAGGGGGTTTATAACTACAGAGAAAAAACATTATATACAGCTATGAACGAAGGACATTATTCATGGGAACAATAGCACATTTCTAAACATTTATTTCATTTTGTTTCCATTATCTGCTTACAGCCTCAAACTTAAAGAGTTATAGCTTCCCTGAAGTTTGGTTTTTTTGTGGAGACCTACATAATATTTGACAGCAGTTCTCCAGAATACATTCTTTGTTTTGAAAATCCAAAGCAATCCTCTTAGGCAGATGTTCACAGTAAAAAGCTTGTATTAACATGCGTTAAGTACTGTTTTCTTTTCTTCCTACCTCTGAGGATAAACAAAAACTGCCATTAAGACTGGGGCTATTGGGCATATATTTTGGTGTGGAGTCTTACTGCTGCTGCAGACTTGTCCCCTCTACAGAGGGCTGACAGGGGGGCCGAAAGTGTTGCAGTTTGAATTAATGTACATTTAAGACTGTGATATTGTTCTGAGTGGTTTAAAATGTCAGACCCTGTTGTTAGGGGACACCAAGGGGTGACATTATTATGTTCCTTGCTATGTTTTAATCCAGGATAACTGCAGGGCATACAGGAGAGTAACAGAGATCAGAATAAACCCCAGGGTGAGCCTTCTTGCAGGGGAAACAAATTCAAAGCTAAAGGTGGAATTGAGACTTTCATAGGGAACCTGTGGCTTTAGTGTAGTAATTGTTTTCGCCAAAAAATCCAGTAGACGGTCTTATAATTTTGCAGTTATTTTAGCTTACTATGATTTGAGTCTGAACAGAGTCTTGCAGACTAGAATTTATTAAATTTCTGTTCGTGTACATAAATCTTGTTCTACTTTGTTTCCTGAGTTCACCTGTGTTTAGCATGCTTACCTGAGTGTCTTTACCTCTTAGGAAGCAGACACAGATGAGAACCAAGGAACCCTAAATTTTGAAGAATTTTCAGTGTTTTACAAGATGATGTCTTTACGTCGAGATCTCTACTTACTGCTCTTAAGCTACAGTGACAGAAAGGATCACCTCACTGTTGAAGAACTTGCTCAGTTTCTAAAGGTGGAACAAAAGGTATGGGAATATTATGCATCCGTATATATGTACATGTAAATACATTCAAGTACGGGGAAAGAATTTTATGGAAAAGTTTAGCTTGGGGCAAGGGGTAAAGCACAGATGTAACAAAAAAGAAATCTAAAGCCATTACTGTTTTTTAAATACTTCTAAAAAGAGTTTGAACTTTTTTTGTACTCTGTGGTAGAGGAAAGGCAAGTGTAGTGCAATATGGTTAATGTTTGTTTATAATGGCATTCAGGTAACATTCACAGTTCTTAGTTACAGCTGATTATCATGTGTCTTAGCATGGTTGCTTTCTTTTACATAGCTTGTCTGGATTGTTTATTGGTGTTGTGGGGGGACGTTTATATTTCCAGGAGATGCCTTTCATGCCTAAAGGTCTTGGCAGATATAGTCTAAATTAGGATGATATGTGATATGTTTTAAAGCTAGAAACACATGACAAGAGCAGCAAACTATTTCTGATTATCTACAAATGGTTTGCCTGTGCATGACTTAATGCGGTAGCATGTTAAGATGAATCTTTGTGTTCACATATCCTTTCCTGTAAGCAAAGTTGAATCCTACAATACTCTCATATATCCCAGGAGTTCCCAAGTATCAGTAGTAGTAGTAGTAATTATAAAGACTGCTGCTTTTATTATTAAGGCAGGAGTTTCAATATTGACAAAGAACAACCTCTTAAATGCGGCCTAAATCTGTATTAAATTTTAAGAGAAGATTACACTTTTGTGATATAATACAAAGGTGGATATTGTACGAACCTGGCCGAGGGTGAGATGTCCAGGATTCTATCCTTTTTCCCTTCTGCCTTCTTTCCCTGATTTTTCTTCAGAAAGTCTGTTTTCCAGGCATTTCTCATGGATGTGTGGGACTTGTGCAAAGAAAATTTCACATCTGGAGGTTCCACTTCTATCCTCAGAGAGAAGCAATTGACAGAAGTGAGGTTCAGGGAACCACAGAAACAGACACTGATAGGGAATTTAAAAAAAAAAAAAAAAAAAAAGGCATAAGTAACTCAAGAGGCAAAGCTGGGTCAACATGAGAGATTTTCCCCCAACATGCGTATGAATAAACTTGCTGAACAAAAAAATCTCTAGCCATTCCTATATATGTTGCTCCAGTGGAGATTCTCATGCCCATCTTGAAAGAGACTGGATTACTATAAAAATCGTCTGTGGAACCCAGGGAGAGAACTTGTACTCTGGACAGTGAGGAGCACAGAAGGAACCTTGTGATCTCCAGGACTCTTGTTTGCTTCTGGCAATTGGTCCTGTATTGTTTGGTCACCCTGTGTGTCCTTGTAGAGTGTTGTTACAAAACAACCGCATGAAAATAAATGCTAACATCCCAACCTACTTCAGCTTTCCGGGTATAGATGCTGTGTTTTGCCTGCAATCATTGAATAATCTCCTCTGCCATTCTGGGATCCTGCCTGCGATGACTGCTTTTTCTGAGTTGTCCTTAGCATAAAATATCAACAGTCTGTGCTGTTTTGTTGCTGATTTCCCCCCTGTTGGCCACTGTGGCAATTCCCTGGCATGTATGACTGGTTCTTCCTTCATCCCCCTTGAAACATGGAGCACTATCACATCACTGATCTTGCTGTGATAGCCTCAACACACAGTTTCCTTCAAGCAATCTGGTCCTGGCAATTCTGCTAATTACAACTTTAAAGCAGAAAATGTTTTTATTTTTTCCCCTTGATGCTATTGCCCTAAGTTTTTTGAGCTCACTGCTTTTTCCTTTGTTTCCTTTTTAATCACTGCCTTCTACTTGGGTGCCCTTCAGTGGAGCACCCTTGACAGCAGCAACAGCAAGGTTGACACTGATGAGAAAGCAAAGAAATGCTCCGGGGAGGACATGTTCATGGAGATGCTGAAGTGCCCAGAAACAGCTGAAGAGCAGTGGTATGAAAAGGGCACTCAGGGACCTGGAGCAGGAAGAAAAACATGTGAAAGAGGCGGAAGAGCTGTCTTTGTGGGTGCATAAAGACATTATGAAACTACTGATGCAGCAGAAAAAACAAGTTGACTGTCAAGTCTGGCATACTGCATCCTTTTCTCTGTCTACACACTACTCAACATGCCGAATGCGGACAGGGCTATCTGCTATAAATGGTCTGCTCAACATTATTCCAAAAACAAACACTAAAAAGAGTAAAAGTGTGATGTCCTGTAGATGAACCTCTCAGCAGTGTAGTTTAGAAGCACCTTGCACTTTCTTTGCCTCTTCCCTCTGGTCTTCCCACTTGCCAGTATTAACAGTGTTGGAGCAGATTTACCCTTCAATGTTTTTAGAACACAAACATGGTAACAATGTACTCAGGTAAGGCAAGATTGCCTTCAAAAGCTGATAATGGTTCAAATCGTAATGCAGCTCTCAAGTGCCTTCAACCAAACAGCATTTCGGTTTTGTTCTTGTCTGGCTGCTTGGAAAGCTGTGGAGAGTCTGTCCAACTCCATCTGCTACTCTTTTGGCAAGACTTTTAAATATTCTGCAGCCTGAGGACAGAACAAAAGGGGTTTGGGTTTTTTGTTAACTTGCTAAGCTGGCTTGTTTTCTTAGGAGAGCTCCCTGTTGTGTTCATCACAGAACCTGTGAAACAGATTATTTCCATTTAGGTGCAGTTAAACTCAGCTCATTGCTATTGAACTTGCAGTTATATGGCTTCAAATGTCAGAAGAGCAGAAAGTAGGCTGGTTTCCTGGAATGACTTCTGGTCCTGCAGTCCTCTTGGCACAAGTGGCTGTGAGGGAGGAACGTCCCTGGATATCCAATCATGTCTGCACGCCTCAGTGTTGTCCCTTTGGGAGTGTCCTTTCTTAATAAACTCATATCATTGTCTGAGTTGGTCCTCTCCAGAGGAGGATTTCCCACTATATGACATTGCTTCCACAGCAGGATCTCCAGGCTCTTTTGACTGACAGAGTTTGTCTGATACTTGTCATTGAGTAGTGGGGCTTAGGTGAAATAGGCTTTACAAACATCATCTTCCCTGTTAAAGAGCAGCTTTGCAGTTGCTAGCCATTCCGGACCTGCACTGTAGAGTGAATGGCCTCATTCCGCCCCGGTGTTGGGATCCCCATCGCGATGCTGCTCTGTGTCTGGGGGGGTCAGCTGGCCTGTGGCTGTTATCTGATTGCTGTCAGTCCTTCCCTCCTCCTTTCTGCTGTATCCATATCACATCAAGTGTTTTTATTTTAGTCATAGCAGAGACCTTTTTGACTCTTGTGCTGGTGGCTTCATGTAGTTACAAGGCTGCTTTGGTGTTACAAACCTGAAATGTTTAGTTTTGGTTTTCTCAGGGTGAGGTTTCCCATGTGCCTGCTTGCCACTGCTGCCTTATCATGGATCAGTTACTTTGCAATACAGTTTTCATCTGTCCTGAGAAGAAGGACAGCCCGCTGAGATCTTGCCTGCAGCAGTGTTCTCTGCATGCATGTTGTATGATGCGCCTTGTCATACTCCCGAGTGACAGGAACCAGATGGAAATGTTAATACCACACCATTGTATTGGTACCAAACTAGTACCTTCTGTGGTTAAAAGAGCTGCTGCTGTATGCAGCCTAAATGAAACTGGTGGCAAAAATTAATGTCCCCGCTCATTGTAATTGAACTGAAAAGGAAGTAATTTTATGACAATTACACCCTCGGAACATGCATATATAATTATGTAAAGCTTTTCCTTAATTATTCAATACGGGCTAGTGCATTTTGAGTTAAGCCTGATTGAGAGAGTAAGTTTACTCTTACTAATTGTCTACACTAATTATACTGTATCACAGGAATAACTAGGGATGTGGTGAGAAGTGGGGACTAAGTACACTTTTAGAAAATGAGTGTCTTGAAACAGCTATACCTACTCTCTTGGAAGAAGTTTTAAAGGGATATGAGACAGTATATGCAAGGGCATATGTTAGGCTATGATCTGAAACTGTGTGTACTGAAGGATATCAGAAACCAGTATCCCAAAAGGAATGGGAGATTGTAAGAATATCAGTGTTGGTACATGGACTTTGAAAAGAGGAGAGACTGTGGAGCTTGTTAATATCAGACAAGGAAGACAATACCAGATCATAATGCCTGATCAATCCTTTCTGCTTTCCACAAAAAATCCTTATTGCAGCAACACAAATGCACAATTGGAAAGCAAACTGATGCCTTCCTCCCTCTCTCACGCTTACACAAAAGGATAATCAGTATAACTGATTTATGTGGTGACTCGGTATGTCATGACATCTTACATTGACATCTTGTACTGAAATTGGGAGAATGTCTTTGCTTTGATTATTTATATTTTGATTTTTCTTATAGAATGATTAACTGTGAACAACTAAAGCCTAAACTGTTAGAGCACTGTTGACATGCTGGTGGGTTGGTGTCCTGTCTAAGAACACCTATTATTAGCATTGTACTTCTTTTCTAACTTCTTTTCCTTTTTTTTCTAAATTCTCTTCTACTTTACATTCTTTTCTCTTATTTCCTTTCCCATGAGAATGGGAAATGAGAATGATTCCCATTCTTAGCTTGTGGGCCTTTGACAGAAGAGGGCTCTCCCATTACCTAGCATTGCAGTGCTCTGCAGCTTCAGATGGCATTAGATTTTTGGCAATAGGTACGTCTGACCTGCTTCCAATGAGATTGGTAAAATCAAAAGTGATTTCCCTCTTCTTTCTCATACTTCTACATAGAAGATTAGGTATAATGTTGCTTTTTTTGTAGTTTTGTAGGATCTTATTTTAAGAAAATTGATTGGTAGTTCATTTACTGAAAAACCAAGGTCTTGCTGGTTATTGAAAGGCTGATGCTCTGTTAAAGAACATATCTGCATCAAAATTAAAGCTTTTAACCAGGAATAGAAAAAGTAGCCATGTATCCAAGGGATTTTGGAAACTCCACTATTGACCATCTTCAATAATCCATGTATCTAAATATTCAGTCATCAATAATGATCACTACTATTTGATATAATTTTTAGTGGAATACTTTAAAACTTAATGAAGACAAATTTAAATGAGTATCCTAAGTCGCTATCTCTCAAGCTGCAGTTAAAAAGCACAAATCAGTGGACTTTTCCCTCACAGGTGCAGCTTTAGACTAGATTAGACGTTTTTGTTCCTAGAGCACACAAGTACCCTGCCACTCAGACATCAAGGAGCCATGTGGGATAATGAAAAAGTTAATTCTAGCCAGCTTGTGCTGAAGAAGGGTCTGCTATGAATAGTGTTTGCAATCAAACAGCAACATCTACTTGAGCTATGATAACCAGTTATCTTTTCTACTGAAATGTTCTCTTTCCTATTATCCTGTGTAATTCCTGCAGGTGTCTCATGATTGTTGGCTTAGCTAGGAGGTGTAAATAAAATGTTTGGAGAAGGAAGTGGGCTGAGCCATGCTTTCCCTGTGCAAGATTAAAAACAGGGGGAAGGGGAGAAAGACTGGAAAATATATCCAAGTTTTTCAGCCTGAGTCACCATATGAGTTGAACTGCTCGCTTGCTGTCTGTTACTATATTTCTAATGTTGACATGTCTAGTTTTTTACCTTCCTCTGGTAATTTTTCATAATTGGGCTGTAGCCTTTTGGGTGTTAGGAGATATGGTCAGTCAAGGCACCCACATTTCTTAGGAGGAACTCAGCACTTGGCAGGATCAGGCCTTTAGGGCAGACCAGATCAAGAGAGTCAGCCTACTTCTGGATTTCCATATAGCTAAATGCTGATGCTGGGAATACTGAGCTACAGGAAATAACAGAAAGCGCAAATTCATCAAAGGCTACAAGACGGAGCAGAGTAAATGGAATTGGTTTTGCCATCTGAAAGAGAAGTCCCTCAGTAAGAGAAAAGTTCAGAGGGACCATTTTTGGATTTAAACAGTAAATATCGTGTAATCTGCATGATGACTAACTTTACTCCTGCCTTTGACGGAAGCAGTCATGTTAACAGAGATTACGTGCTGTCTAAGAGAGGGGACTGCATGTTCCTTTGCTTCCAGACTGCTCCACATGTCAGGGCATTTGAGCTGACTTTGGCAAAGGATGCAGAGTACAAACAGTAAACAGAATAATGGTACAAATAAGCTGCCAAAGGTTTTAGTGTCATCATTGTCATCCTACAATATTATTAGTGGAGGAAATTAAATACACCCAATTGTAGGTCTTACTGTGGTTCTCTACAACTTCAGGAGGGTGGGAGTGAGAAAAGATGAGATGAGCGATGGAAGCTACTTCTTTCCTTTAGTTTTAATGGAAATATAAGTGTATGGTGATACTGTGGCCCCACTAGTCAGTTAGGACTTCGATTGTGGGCTAGTTGAAGCTGATGACAAAACTCTTACTTGTTTCAGAAGAACTGCTGTTTTTCATTTCAGAATCTAATTATTTATCTCATAGCCAGCATATTATAGTGAACTCTCTTGGAAGTAATGAAATCACAGAAGTGGAAAATGCGTGAAAATGAAATCAAACCCTGCCAAATCTTTTTGCATGTTTAAGTAGATCATATTAAAGAATATAACTTCATAGTTCCCATTTCAGCAGTATTGCCCAGTACAACGATTATTAGAGTGTGCTTAACAGCTAACTTTCATCTTTAAACTAAAATGACACAGCTCTAGTCATTGCTACCTCTTACTTCTATTTTTTTCCACAAAGGTAAGAGCTATGAGACTTGTGCAGCACTAACAAAAATCAAATCAAAATCTTAAAGTTCTTTTACAGTGATGTTGCTGACTGTCCTATTCATATTTGACTGAACTCAATGTTTGATCGTAAGGTTTTTCAGCTGGACCCAGAAGCCTAAAGTAGATTTTGGCATGCTGGTGACATGGTATTAAAAATAAGTGTTGTTCTTCTGCAGATGAATAATGTGACACCAGAGTATTGTCTTGACATCATACAGAAGTTTGAAGTATCAGAAGAAAACAAGAAGCAAAATGTTCTTGGGATTGAAGGTAAAGTTTTTGGCTTCTAAATTAGTCTTGTCTTGGTATGCTGTAGTGGAATAGAAAAGCTTTAACAGTGTTTTGGTGTAGCTTATAATATTTGAATGCAATAGAAAGTTACCAACCAATAGAAGATCAGCAGTCAGTAGCGTAGGTGCATTTTTGTGGGACGTGGGAGAGACGAGAGTAGGTAGGGTGAATTAGCAGCTAATGTTATACAATGATACATCATAGCCATTATACAGCAATGTGAATGCCTTACACTTGCATGAATTTATTGCTAACTGTGTCTTTGTAAAACACTAATGTAAAACATTCTATCCCATGTGTTTTATACTATAACCTGTTGTAACTGAAGTAATAAAAGCAAAGTTTTATTTCTGCTCTGTCTCTGTAGATGTGGAATCGATCCTGTACAATCCATTGATTTATGCTTAGGTAAAATAAAATATGGATAGTTGCATTTTCTTTGGGTTTTAATTCCTTATTCACCTTGTTTGCTAAAGCAATTGTAAATGGTATATTTATTCAGAATCCAACTTAGTATCAAATCAAAATCTGAATTGGAACGAAATAGATTAAATGCCATGGTGTGTTAATTTGCCTGGAAGATAGCTTTCATGAAGCAGCATAATTTACATGGTGATTTGGGGGGGAGAAATCTTCCTCCACATGGTAATTAAATCCTGGATATGGCCTCCCAGTTCTTAAACAAGCTTCCATTGTGACCCAGGGCGCTGGACTTAAACTGAAAGCAAAATGAACAGGTTATGACACTTAAAAAAAAATATTTCTGAAAGCATTTCTGTTCCTCTTAACCTTACTGCCACTTCTTTTATGTTTTGAGTTGCTTTCAGGGTTCGTATTGTTTGCACTATCCTTTCAAAATATTTTACATTTCTCATTCTCATAGGAGGTATTTTTAAAACTTTTTCAGTTCAATGCTGGTCTGATTAACAGGGATATAAACCAAGTACCATCTCAGATAAACTTGCAGCATAAAGAAAACTGTAAACTAGAGTGAAATTGGCTAGATTAGTGAATCGGCTAGCATGGGCCCCCATACTCTCTGTGCTGCAGTGCAGCCCTTTGGGAGGATATTATAAAATATTTGCATGCCTTGTCTACATGGTATCTTCAGTCAGGATAGTGCTTATTACAGCAAAAGAGTGGCACTGGGGCAGAGCGTAAGTGTCAGCAATAAACTCAAAAAAAAAAAAAAAAAAAAAAAAAGGCATTTGCTTCCAAGTCAGGATGTCAGTTTGGCTCCCATTTCTGTCCTGTGACCTCTATAAACTGTCAGATCTTTCTTAACTTTGGTAGGAGTGTGTTCTTTTGTTCTTGACACTGTTGCTACCTTCTGAAGATTACTTCTCAGCTTGGGACCCATTGGGCATCAACAGCAGCATGAAGTCCTAGCAGATCTGCAGAATACCAAACCTGTACTCTTGCAGGCATCATATCCTATATCTCTTCTGCAGCCCAGATTTGAGGGATTTCCTCTGCCTCCTCTTATTTACAAGATGTTACACTTGTGATGGAGCAGAACAGGATAACTCTTACCTGTTACAATTACAAGGGTCCATTGAGGGAAACATGGTGCACATGTCAAATCTTTTCCATCCTGCTGAACGTGAGGCTGAGGTTCCCTCCCTTCCACCTATCCAGCTGTATTCCTCTAAGCAGGTCACTTGCCCTCCAAGGCACAATTCAGCATCCCAGGAAATGCGGACTGATGCCGCCTAAGCACTTGACCCAATTTCTCAGTTATACTGATGCTTTAACAAGAATCAAGAGGGATAGGGGATACCAGTTTGAGGAGGAGGAGGAAAAGACAGTTTTTGTAACAGTAATGACTCATGGTTTAGCTGCATGCTGTCTGTTTGCAGTAGCATCTAGATGAAGAGATCATTTTTATCTTGCTGAGTAACTGTGAGGAAGGATGTTTTCCTCCAGCAATTCTAAGAGAAACAATAAACAACTTCTTCTGTTCTGCTTATTAGTGGAGTGGTTTTGTCTGAACTGCAGAAGGCAGTTTGAGCACACTTGTCTTAGTCTGTGCACTGGAACCTAGGGAGGTTCTCCATGGTTTCAGAGAATTTTTACATATGCATTTTTGTCATCTACCCCTTTTCTGAATGAAACATCAGATCCGAATGAAACATCGGACCTAGAAATAGGTTGGGCAGTGGCTGTACTGATCTGTGGGTTTTTTCAATCTTCTCATATAGCTACTGCTTGTTATTTTTATGCTTCTCTTAGAATACTACTTTATTTTTTTACTATTGGTTGTTAATTTCTGAAGGGACCTCAATGCCATGTTTTGCAAATGCTTGTTGATTTTTCTGGTTTTTTTTGCGGCAGTCATAAATGCCTTTCTAGATTATATTTGCTTTTCTAGTTCAAAGCTGAAAATTGTCTGGGGACAAGGGCTGGATCTTGGGAATGTATTCTTTTCAAAGGTGTCAGAACTTCCATAGGCTTCAAAAAGAAATACCTGTGTGTATGCCAGTAGTAGACTGAGTCTGTGCAGCCTCTTCAGTTTGCAAAGAACCAGGCAAGCCACAGACAGCAGTTAATATGCTGAAAACATGGGGTACAGGAAGATCAATCAGTGCTACGTGATTCAGTGGTTTTGGAGACATGAGTTAGCACTGACAAGCATAAACAGAAAAAACAAATGTTAGAGTGCAAATCATTTGCTTGCTAATATGTACTGCATCAGTGGCAAAATTGTTTCTCTTTGTTCAAAGGTTTCACCAACTTCATGCGCAGTCCTGCTTGCGATATATTTAATCCACTGCATTGTGAAGTGCATCAGGATATGGATCAGCCCCTTTGTAACTACTTTATTGCTTCATCTCACAATACATACTTGACAGGAGACCAACTGCTGTCCCAGTCCAGAGCAGAGATGTATGCACGAGTGCTGCAAGATGGTTGTCGATGTATTGAAGGTATACTTTTAGTTTAACTTGCTGGTTGTGAGAAGTATGAGGGATATTTCTTCTAATCACAAAGTCAGTGGCAAACTCAAAGCATTAATGCTTCACTGTCTGATTAACTTCAGTGGTAAACTCCTGTCTTCTAGCAGTCTAAACAGAATTTTTCTGTTGGGAATGGCCTTCTCAGACAAACATCATAGACACCACTGTTTTCCCCTGCCTACTGCTGTGGTGTTATGCTTTTCTCAGTCAGTGCAAGTTTTTCATTCTCCCGCATTTGTATGAAGCATTTCTTTTGTTGCACAAGACCCAGCAGGGCAATGGGCAGGCAACTGTTTGGGGCCCTGCAGTTCCAGCAGAGCAGCCCTGGTTGTTCTGCTCTGCATTTCCCCTGTGCTGGAGGTTACCCCTTCACAGGAGTGCTTCCAAATCCACATTGTTCAGAATAAGCTGAGCCAGCAAAGACCTTTTTCTTTCATAAGCTGAAAGGGAAAGTGGGTGTTTGCCTATGCAGTTCCTCCTGTGGATGCAAAGGGAAGATAAAAAGTGCCTGTAGGAGGAGGACAGGTGAGCAAATAGTGCCTCTATCAACACAGCTGTGTATCTATTTCTGTCATCATCTTAGAGCTAAGAAACCTGGTTTTGGTCTGCCACAATAGACAGGTAGGATGACATTTCATTGGCTGGATGCTGGTGAAAGAAAACAAGATGCTGTTTGTCTGATAGCCTGGAGATCGCATTGGATTCTTGTTTAAGTTCTGCATGATTGAAAGAGTAACAAAACATCAGTATTTTTCTTTTCAAGATTTTGGGTGAAGTTTCTTTGACAAATTTAAATTCAATATTAATTTTTTATGACTAGTATTACAAAACTCATTTCTGGAAAAAAATTGTTAATCTGAATTTAAAACTTAGAGAAAGTGAATCTGAGAAAATTGGGTGATCTATCACTGTACTTTCCCTTCTTTAGGAAAGTTCACTAGAACGCACAGTAGTATGTTATTTCACTTGACCTCAAAACTGTTGTAGATACTGTACAGGCTAGGTAATAGCTCTGTATCTTTCTCTTTGTGAAGTTTTTAACTTTCTGTAGAGGCAACAGTAGTGACAAGTTTGGTGTAAATCCAGGGTACAGTAATTCATTAGGAAAAGTATTGCTGTCCTAGTCCATTCTACATGTGATGGATTTGATGGTACTCTTACTATAGTCAGTTATAAAACTGCAAGTTTAATTGGGAGTGGAAAAAGACTAAATTGTTTTTAAATAGTTTGTCTTTCAAGCAGAAGCTGCTTTCCCAAGAGGTAGCTGTAACCATTATTTGACCTAATAAACCTTTGTAATTTTATATATGAGGAAAAAAACCTCAGTGTAATATAAGGGGGGAAAAAAAACAGTTTTAGGTTGCTGATTTCTTATTTGGTACAGGAAAAGACTGTCATCTTAGTCTTAACTCAGTTGGTAGGTCATAACAGATTGAATGAATCTTGTTGACACCTGCATGGTTGGGTAGTGTACATGAGTTCTGCTGGCAAGGAGGATCAGCAGAAATGTATAAGGTCATGTGCATCTCTTAACATACAGCTTTTTTTGTCTTAATAGTGGATTGCTGGGATGGTCCAGATGGAGAGCCGGTAGTGCACCACGGCTATACTCTTACTTCTAAAATACTATTCCGTGATGTGGCAGAAACTATCAATAAGTATGCTTTCATCAAAAATGAGTAAGTGTAGAGTCAATTTTGAAGCTATGCCTGTCTCTTTTGTGTAGTTAATCCCATGTCAAAATCAACAATCAACTTTGGGAAGTACATACATTCCTTTAAACACATTGAGAAATTACAAAGTTGATTCTGTTCCCCTGTTTATTGCTTGTGTCATATTTATTGTTCAACTGCATGAGCTCTTTCCATCAGTTGAGTTAGAAAGTTCAACCTCATTTAGGAAGACCTTGCATGCATTGTAAACACAGTAATATTTTGAACAGTCTGAAACTGTTGAATATCTACAGATTATTTTGATCCTTTGTTTGAACAGAACTTCCCACTCACATCCACAGGGAAATTCTACTTAAAAATCAATACTGTAATATTCTCTACCTAAGGAAAATTGAAAAGCTGTCTCACATGTAGTATGAGGAAATACTGAGATGTGGGGTAAATTTTGGATTCTATTTTGTTTGCTGTAGTACTATGTAACAGTTTATTATGAAAATCATGGAGTTTAATCGTACATATACAATAGGCTCAAATCATGAGTGGGTGTATAGAATTTTGAGTAGTTTAGAGAGAATAAAGGGAAAATGCTTACTCCACTTTAAAAAAAAAAAAAAAAAACCAAAAAAAGTGACCCAACAATGGGTGTGTGGGAAAAAAACAATAACCAACAAAACCAAACAAAGAATCTGAGCCCAAAAGTTTGGTGTTATTGATTAGAAATAGAAGGTGGTGATTTCAAAACTGAAGGAGATGATTCTTCATTTGGTGTGTAGTTGGCATGTGGGGTTCTTTGCCATAGGATTCTGGGACTGCCAAGAGTTTAGAAAAAATGGGCAAATATGTGGAAGAAATAGGCTGTTATATACAGAAACAATGTCTTTAGCTCAGGAAACTTAAGCTGCAAATTCCTGGAGCCTGGGAGAGGATTCTAGAAAGTATTGCCAAATATTTCTTCTCCAGAGTCTGGGCATCTTCAGAGATTTGGTCTGTCTCACTGTAGCTGCACTTAAGACAAAGGCAAATCGTTCATGCAGCTATCGGTCTTTGGAAGATGAACAGAGAGGAGTTTGCAATTCCTTTGAATCTGTTGATTTCAAAACGCTTTTCTACAGGAGCAGCTTGCTGATCACTTACAGCTTATGAAGACTTTGTATGTGACTTGCAAAGGAATAATGTACCTTCTGCTCAGTTACATAGAAAAGAAAGGCATTGTATTGCTGATGAGCTTTATTGCAAATTGCTATGTGTCTCATGCTTGGTGATCATCAGTTTCAAGCTTTGTCACCCTGTGTGCTAGTGGGTAGGGTTGGAGGGAGAGGACAGAATTTCCTACAGGGACTATCCAAGGGATTCTGACAGAGCAGGCACTTGGGAGTTCATGTGCAAAATCTTTCCTCCCAAAGTGAGTTTGTTTCCAGACTACTGACAATGCAAAAGCAAACTGCTTAAACCAGTTTATGTGGGAAGCTGTGTGTGTGTCTTCTCTCTTAAAACACAGTTATGACAATGTCTGGGGCTTTTGTTCCTAGGTTTCCAGTGATACTGTCTATTGAAAACCATTGCAGTATTCAACAGCAAAAGAAGATTGCTCAGTGTTTGAAGGAGATATTTGGTGACAAACTGGACTTGTCATCTGTAATCACTGGAGATTCCAGGCAGCTTCCTAGCCCTCAAAATTTGAAAGGGAAAATCCTAGTGAAGGTAACTTGCTACTGGTGGCATGTTCAAAATGCAACAGAAGTCAGCATGCGATATTTATCATAGATTTTCTTTGGTTTGGGGGGAACAAGTTCAGCAGGACCATGTGGAATAGTACAGATGGACTAAGTGACTTAAAATTCTGAGCTTTTCAGAGACATTGAAACAGAGTTTACCGTGGACTTGGTGAGTGTCCCAGAATATTTCCCTGAGTGTTTCAACAGGGATGTGATGTCAACAGCTGTGGGAGGAAAATTCTTTCTATTTCTTAAGCATCTTATCTGAGAGTCTTAAAGTCAGAGGTGCTTATTTTTAAACCTTAGCACCGAGTCAGGAGAGCAGAAAAATGATAAAATGCATCATTATGAGTAGAAAGAACTGTGACATAGTTACCTGAACCGCATATTTTCTCTTTTTTTGAAATTTGTCTAATTTGTTATTAGTGCATATTGTTCTGTGTGGTTCATATCCCTGTAGTATCTAAACATTATCCTACAGTGCCTCCTTGGACAAAGTATTTTGGAGTAATATAAAAGCGTTTGAAAATTTCTTGCATTTTCCTGCATTTCCCCCTCACCCTGCTATGAGCAGTAGTTCATGAAATGAAACTATTTTCATGGTTCATCAGCTGTGTTTATGAAATAAGAGCACTTCAGAAGGTGGCTATAAGGAGCAGCAAGGGAGGAGGCCCTGGAGCACTGAAGTTAGTGTTGTATGCAAGATTAATTGTTTGAGCCTCTCAGTATAAACGGCTTTGCTCTGAAAGGAATTTCAAAGACCAAGATGGATATAGTAAGAAAGAAATGCAAGGCAGAACTTTGAGAGGATGATTAACAGAGTTGTAGCTTATTAGATTGTCTTATTTACTTTGGCACATAGGGGCAATTACTTAGCTGTGAGCTCTTGAGATATTCTTTCCCCCCACCCCCCATCCTCTGTATCAAGCTGGCTACAAGGATTCCCAATTGTGGTTTGATATTAATTTGAACATATTTCAATGTATAGTACAGAGCTGACTGAATTAGAAAACCTTTGAGTGCTCAGCTGTGACTTTGAATTTCACTGAATCAGTTTTCTTGTGTAACTGCTAGTTAATGAACTATGCAAGCATGTACTGTTGGTGTTTTAGGGAGTCAAACAAAATAGTATGTAATGTCAGTCATGCGACAAAACCCAGCAAACCTGGCTTGAAATACTATGTCAATGTACTAAAGGCAAGAGAGATTTGGTACTCTGCTGTTCTTACGTAAACTTTTGAGCTGGTCTTCCTAGCACGTTTGAGTTTGTAACTTTTGTTTGATTCTTCAGCTAACAGTGCTGAAACCCTGTGAGTAGTTACAGAATGGTGTGGAGCTGAGCTAACATTTTCAGATTGAGTAATACTATTTTAAGTATCACAGTATCTTTTCACAAAGGCCTGTCTCCCATGTCCTGCTTAATTTAACCAGCCCTGTTGGAAAAGATAAAATCATATTTAGGAATTAGCATCTTCTTGACAAGTAAGCCAGTTTCTCATCTTTTTGCTATTATTTTTGCTCTGTTTTATACATTTTCCTTTGAAAGGCAGTATTGATTCATTAGCCAAACAATTTCAAGTAATGGCATAATTTTCATCTTGCTAGTGTATATAAAGAGTAATTCTAATAATACTCACGGATTTAAACCAGTATAAAGGTGCCAGTGTGAAGTAAATTTGACCTACTCATTAGCAGGGCAACATTATTAATTTCAAAATGCAGTCTGTAAATTAATACTCTTAATTTCTGCAGAAATCTGAGTGTAATTCTCATCTACCTCTGTTACTGATGAAGCAGACTGCGAACATTTCTGCAGTGAGAAAGACACACAGAAGTAATAACACAGAAGTTTAATAGGTGACTTATTATGTAGCAGATGGTAAAGCAAGAGGCAATGGCCACAAGTTATAGCTTGGAAGGTGCAGACTGGATGGCAGGAAAAGCTTTTTCAGCTGATGGTAGTGCAGCATGGAAAGAGGCTGCCCAGAAGGCTGGGGGAGTCTCCACCCTTGAAAGTTTGTAAGACTTGGCTTCATCTAGAGCTGGTAATGATCCTCCTTTAGTGTGAGGTTGGTCCAGAGACCTTCAGAGATCTCACAGCTAACATTTTTAAGGTTCTGTGATTGGGCTTCGCTATAACTGATCGTACAGGAGAATTAAAAAGGAATGCTCTAAAAATTATAATTAATCTGTCAGAGCCTTTTTTTTTTTTTTTTTTTTAACCAGAAGTAGCCAATAACCTCTGTGATGCTCACTACTCTAATCAGATGTTGGAAACTAGACATGGAATTAAAGTAATTCCTTTCTAATGTAGGCATATGACATTCACAGTACTGGATTAGCAACTAATTTGGATTGCTGACTGCATTCTTGCATGAGCGTGCAATACTAAAATAGGCTTTGCTGCTTCCTTCATGTTGATGGCTGCTTGCAGTGAGTTCTTTTGTGGCTGCATTTTCGATTCTGATGAAGAGCCTATAACAAAATCTCAGCTTCTGATTTTTAGGGTTTTATTTTAAATATACAATAGTCTGCTTGGTAGGGGTAGGCCTGAAATATCCAAGAGTCAACTTAAAAAAAAAAAAAAATTAAAAAAAAATCTTTTGGACACTTGCTGGCTTGCTTCAGAGATGGGAGGTGGTATGTTTTTTTTGAAAGAGCTTGCAAAGATCTTTCACTAACAAACTCTTCCAGAAATACTTAAATTATCACCTGTGATAATCTGAGTCCTTGAACCAGTTTGCATGAGACTCTCTGAAAACAAATTCTAAACTCTGGTCACAATTTACATAAGGAATACTTAAGGAATGGGCTATTTTTGGTCTTTGCACTAAATAACACTGACCACGTGTGCATTTATTGTGAATATTTCTTCCTCGTTTTAGGGTAAAAAGTTGCCATACAGTCTTGGAGCAGATGCTGAGGAAGGAGAAGTTTCAGATGAGGATAGTGCTGATGAAATTGAAGACGACTGCAAATTAAAGCCCTGCTATGTATGTGCATATACACAGTTCCCGGAACACTTAGATCTCTACATTTCTTACATGGATACTCCATAATCCTACTTAAAGTTTTTAACTTTGATTTCTAAGTCAGGTCCTTAAGATACAGAAGTTATATAATTCCACATTTAGATATGGAATGACATTGTTTGGAAATGCACACTTTGTGTTTTAAATCATATAAATAACAAATTTAAGTACTTTAGGTACACTAGACTGATGATGCCAGCACTATAAGCATGCTAGCCTTTTTGTTTGGGGGTTTGTGGGGTTTTTTTCGGATATAAATGTGTAGTACTCAAAGCAATGGCATGATGGGATTGCTACATAATTGCTAGATGAAAATTATGAAAGGAGACATACAAATGAAAAAAATTTGAAGTGTGAAACATTTTTATTTTCAATCCTTCTGTTTCTTATTTTTTGATGCTGAAGACTGCTTTCTGTTCCTTTTATTTCTTAACTCCTTTTTTTATTTTTCTGCTGTTAATTTTATTAACACACTTTTGCTGCAAAGTGAAACTGGTGTGCAATGCTAATACACATTATCCAGTGGGTGTGTTTTTTCTAGTGTGGAGGCAGCCTTGCTTCACCAGTTAAAACATTTGAACAAAGAAAATACTATCTAGGGAGATGCAGCAAGAATAGATCAAATTCAAATTAATATTTAGCAAGTCTAATGTTTATCTCTACTTTTGAATGTAGCTCAGTGAGTTTGCCTCATTGCCCCATGGAAGTAGCTATCTATAGGTCTCATTAGCGGGTTTTGGTTTACATATTTACATAGCGGGTTTTAACTTGTCTGTATTTATGCCTGCTATTAGCAATTGAGGGTTTTTCAGAATAGCTTGGGATTTGCTTTATAGGTAACAGAAGTCCCCAACCGAACTGGTTCAGAGGAAGTATATGTTTATGCTGGTTCTTCCCCTACCCTGATGCTGCTGAAGTGCTAGTGTCAGCAACATCTTTTGGGGGATTCATGTACGCCATGCAGAAGGGCTGATTTGACATGCATGCACATGCCCCTTAGATAAACAACCCCCCTTTATGCTATTGGACAAAATCATGATTAATTAATTTCTTAATTATTTAGAGGTTAGATTGCACTTGGATGTCATTCAACCCATATGTTCCACAAGACAGTCTCATGCAGAAGTAGAGCCTTGCAGTAAATGCTTGAAGCATAGGATAAAATCAACTTGCTGAATGACTTAAAGTTATATTTCTGTTAGTATTTACTACAGAAGTGGAAATACTTGGTATTAATTTATGAGGTAGCTTGAAGACTCCCGATCCCATAAATTTTTAGGAATATGCTTGGTTTTAAGTACAGGTACAAAATTCTGCAGGTTTAAGTTCAGGGAAAAAGTATATATTGAATGAACATAACTCTAATTATGGGTATAGTAAGATGAGATAAGATTGTTCAAACAGTTCTGAAAACAATATAATACCTGATTCATTGTCACGTGCTGTTCAATAGGAGCAGTCTGTGTAATCCATGTATACTTTAATAACATGGCTTGGGCACTTCTGATGAGATGATGCTTTCTTAACAGAAAGACCTAAGACAAAATTTGGCAATCCTTAAAGCCAAAACAAACCACGGGATGTCTTTTGGGGCTAGAAATGGAACATGTTAGGACAGAACAGTTGCTTTCCTCTCCTGTCTCAGGAGAGGTCTCACACCCCATGGACAGAGGAATGCTAGGTGCACACTGTTCGATAGGATCCATTTTTATTTTAAGCACCTTATGTAAGAAACTGATTTGTGTCTGTATAGACCATATGACTGCTGTTAACAGTAATTGCTTCCTCTTTTTTTACCATTCGGAGCAGGAATCTAATGATGCTTAGGTTGTCTGGTATTTTGGAGGAAGTGTGTAAGTGTATTAGCTGAGAATTCCTGCCATCTTCTGAAAGAGAAGGTCAGACTTGTGACAGTTTTGAAACAAAGAGCTAACACCAGGGCCAGGTTCTGGGGTGATCTATGTGATGGACTGTGCTTTGCTGAGGCAGTGTAAGTTGTGTCAGGAGGACTAAAGGGAAAAAGGAAGATGGAAATGGCAGTAAAAGCCACCAATAGAAAAGGCAAAATCAGGCAGGATTATGGAATAAGCTTTTTCTTGCACAGAGAAAGGAAATGTTGGGACGGCTGTGTGGCCTGAAGCGTGTGTAATGTTCCCTCAGGCTGTCCCAGAAGTGATGGACATAATAATCTACTTTAACTGGATTTCTAAATGTCTTTCAGAATAATGGTGCAACTGAGCACCAGGTGGAATCTTTTATAAGAACAAAACTGGAATCTCTGATAAAAGAATCCCAGATCAGGGACAAAGAAGATCCTGACAGCTTCACTGTGAGAGCCCTGCTAAAGGCAACTCATGAGGGGTTAAATGTTAACCTGAAGCAGGTATGTGGGTTTTTCCCCTTTGCATGCTCTGTTGAATATTAGACAGTGCCATGTGTATTGCACATTTTTCAGATGAGAAAGCTGATAACTTATGAACAACTTCTGAGAGTTTGTTTTATCGAAAATGAAAACTTGGAACTATTTTAGGAAAATATCTAAGCAAATTTGAATGGTCAAATGTTGTTTAAATGTGTTCTGGTTTATTCCTTGTGAAACTTGGAAGCGACTAATTCAGTAAATACCAATATTGCAAGCGTGTGTCAAGCAATTTCCTTTGTATCTAGGTTATTGGGGAAAGATCCTTTTTCTGTTGCCTTAGTCCTATCAAAACTGGCTGTGATAACTGTAAGCATCTGCCTGTAATGTTGATGGCTGTTTTGTACAGCACTAAAACACAGGATTGTGCTTTTACTGCCCTAAGCAAGGTTCTGTTTTTTCGTGACTGTTTTTTCAGACTGTTTTAGATCAAGAACGGTATGTTTCTTTTCCCTTTTGACATAAAACTATTTTTGTAAAACGGTAAAACGTATTGGAAATCTGAATACATCAGTAAATAGTACCTTGAATCCACGGTGACCATGCTTTCACCTCAACTGGATGCAAATCCCAGTAATGTTAAATACAGAGTGACTTGTTCTGGGGGAGATGTGCCTACTCTGTAACCGGTATAGTCTTAAAGGTCAAGTGTATGTAGCTCTGCTTTCTGCACATCTTCCCACTCTGTAGGGTTTATGCAGTTCTTGTCAATCTCTTTCTCTGAGGCTGGACCTATAAGACTTTTTCCTGAAGCCAGGCTTGACTACAGAAAACATACTCGGCTTGTGCTAATGCTTGAGACATCTTGTGAAAGCTGTGTTGTGGTGGGAAGAGGCTGCAAGAATGCAAAGGATGAAGCCATCTGACCCAACAGAGAAGGGTTATTTTCAGACTTGTGACTTTGCAGTGCAAGAACAGAGTGAGCTTGCCTGTTCCCTTTGGCCTTCATGAGGTCAGAGAAGTGGGATTTCAGAGACCAAACGTCCTATCTTAGTAACTATGATCAGATATGAGCCATTTCAATACTATTTCGTGTTAGAATAATTACATTTGGTATGTTCTCCGGTATGAGGAAAATGATTGGCCCCTAGATAGCATTTGAGAGGGTAGGGAGTTTTGTTTAAAGAATGCAAATTTCCATGAGGTGTTGGTGTTGGATATGGTGCCTGAGATTACCCATTACATGTCATTGACATGACCAGAATACTGAAAATAATTCAGTAATGCAAGTGCATTATTCAAACATCTGTCAGATAATAATATTGAAGTGATAGAATTTTCTAATTGACTTATTTTAAATTATTAAGGGACATTTAGAGATCTCTTCCCTTGTTGCAACAGTCCCGTGTGAAGACTGATTGTATGTGACTGTTGTTTTCAAGGGTCTTAAAGCAATGCAGAGCTGAAAAATTAGTAGTAATAAGTTAAAACAACTGGCAGATTAATTTGTAGCAACTATTGACCTAGATGGGAGAAAACTAAATGGTTAAATGTTGTGATGGTGTGGTAATTCTGTAACTCATTAGCCAGGTTTGGTGGTGTTGTAAAGCTCTTTTCTAGTAGTTGCTGTGTAGATGTGCCCAAAAGGGATCTGTTGGGAAATTTTTCTACTTTTTTACTGGTCAAATCTCATTTTCCTTTACTTTGTTACTGATGTGCATTTCATTTTCCCAAAGACTTACTATTATTTAAAAAAAAAAAAAAAGAAGCATTCATGATGTAAGCTGATGTACTAATTTCCAGTAATTACCAAGTAGGTTTTTTGGAGGGTGAGGGAGGAAGGCAATGTGTACAGTACTGTCAGTTAGGTCTGATAATACTTTGGATTTGCTGTTGAAACTGTCAACCCTCACTCTTATCTGAGGGAGAAAAGTACTTTATCTGCTAAGGTTTCCTTCTCTGTTTTACGGAGACTTTCAGCCTGAGCTAGGAACAAATCTTTGAACGTAGTTACAGGGGTTATTGACTTTCTTGGACCTGAAGAAACCATCTAGTACCCTTATCATTGTGATAGCCAGAAGTGAATTCCAACTCAGCACTGAACAGGGAATAACTGGAGTTCATAGGACTTGCTGATACACTGGGGGAATATTCTTCAGCACCTTTAGGTTATTGTTTTTCTGTTTAGAAGATAAAGGGATGTGCTTTTCTGACAGAAAAAAGGTAGATGCTGCCAGGAATTACAAAACTGATGTCTAGGGGCAAGGCTATAAATGTGAAACTTGGACTTCAGGCTGCCTATGAAAAGTCCACATTTACCTGCTAGGAGATTTCCCCCTACTCCTTTTCATTTGTGGCTCTTTTAAAGCACACTTTCAAGTGTTGTTGTTGCTTGCCTGTTTCTGCTAGACTGTTTTTTCTACATGGTTGGTTGTTGTCTTGAGTGTTACTGTTATTTTTCCTTACTGTTAGAGGATTGCTAAACTATCAAGTATATAAAGAAATTAGAGAAGTCCTGTAACGAGATTTTGGATTTCAATTTGTGTTCATAGATCAGTATGTTGTGTTTAGACTCTAACTCACTTCTATTCTCACTTGCAATCACTGTACTTTTCTAATAGTGAATCAGGGTGACATACAAGAACTTATATTATGTTGAAACTATGTCTTTTAGAGACTGTAGCAGACTCCTTAAAGATACTTCTGAAGGTATCTAGTTACACTTTTTATTGCACTTTCTCTGCACAGAACCTGGACACAAAAGAAGGTGGAAAAAAGTCTCATAGCCGATCATTAATGGGCAACTTCGGTAAACACAAAGTAAGTAAAATGAGAGACTCGGTTTGCTGTTCTAGGTCTGACAGCATTCCAGGGACACTGGGTATGTTTTATTGCTTGAGACAAGTATGGTGTGTATGGGGGCAGTGAGGAAAGACTATGTGATTACACTTGGTATATTTATTGCTGTTAAGAAAAATATTAGCTTCTAGCAGTATGGAGAACCTGTTGAAGATGATCACACAAACTCAGGAAAAAAACTTGCCTGACCAAAAAGATCATCTTTACCAGTGATGTGGAATTGCAGATGTTCTGATCAAACTTGCAGCAGCAGCAGAGCAATGTAGACAAATGCCTTTGTGTATTCTTGTTTTCCAGACCTCTGTCCCTATGGTTGACAATGTTTGTTTGATTCGAGGTCCACTTTTGATTTGAGGTCCACTGCAGTGCCATGCAGAGTGTGCTGTTACTGTCTTTCCACTTGCTTTAAGGGATTGCTATGACTAAGTACTGGCTTTGGGCTTCTGCTTTGTAAAAATGTGTTCTTTTCTGATCTTTTCATGGTTTTGCATATAGTATTTATATGTTCGTGTAGCTGCTAGGTCAAACTGTCTGCTTTGCTGGGTCTTCACTGTGGCGGCTCTGTTGAACCAAGCAAGAGCTAACATAATTCAAATGAGCGTGAGGTTTCATTTTACAGCTGGACAAAGAGCAGCCACCAAAAGGGACAGTGCGCCTATGTTTCCTCCCATTCCCATATCCTGACAAATGTGTTCCTGTCATCTGCCTCCCCTATTCCCACACTCCCACAGTGCCTCGAGGCTTGGATTTATTGAACATGTAGCCTCAGCATGAGCTGATTCAACTGAAACTTCCTTCCTCCAGAGTCAATTAGCAGATACGAAGTAAGTAAATCAACAGATTGGCTTATCATGAGAGAGGGATGCGGCAGGTCTGCAGCTGAGTCACTGTGCCATCAGCGGCTTCCTCTGCCCCCAGCCTGCTAGACATCCATTCTTCTTCAGCGCTATCTGTGGTGAAGGCTGTAGCTGAGCAGGGAGCACACTCTCTAATTGGTTATCTGAACAGCAGTTTAGGAAAAACAGCAATTACGAAATACTTCATAGAACTTAATCAGCCACCGGCTCATCTGCCCTGAAGCCAGCTAGGAGCCATCAAAAATTCTCTAGGCAGACAATACCAGGACTCATATTTACATTTTGATTATAAGCTTGCATCAGTTTAAAAGCAGTCATATTTCTTTCAGCAGCTTTAGCTAAGTGCGTATTATTCACTCAGTATGCGTTGAGAACTGCAAGTACCTGTTATTGTGCATGATAGTGGACACTTCACATTGTAACCTGTTCTCGCTGATGGGAAAACAAATGCTGTGGAATGAGATGTCACAGATGAAAAAAGTCAGCTGCTAAAAACTGCTGGTTATACTGAGGGCTGGAAAGTACATCAATAATGTAATTACTTCAACTAGTTACCCTAATGAATATAGCAGGCAGGAATGCCCATTCATTTAATCTCTGCTGAAAGAAATAAAACAGAGTATATATAGAATTTTTTTCTGTTTCTGGTAATGATTGTATTGTAGATTGAGGCAATGGGGACATCCAGTAACTTCCCCCTTAGGCCTTTCTAGCTAAAGGGATGCCTGGGAAGGATGGTTACTATTGATATTTTTGCAGGTACAGAATTATCCACCCAGGGATATTGACTTGTGATGTTTTCAGCCAGCTCTTGTGCCAAATGTATCCATGTATAAACTCTATAAAAACTGCCAGTGGAGGGACAAAGATGCTAAGGCTGGCAATTCCTGCAAGGTTAACTGCAGGAAACAGCCACAGTGCAGACCTTCAGATTCCAAAACTGAACCATGCAAATGGTTTCCAATGTAGTCAACTTTATTTCAGCACTAAATACAGCAAACTAAATTATGTGTATTATTGGTGTGTCACAGCAGGAGAAAAGAAATCTGTGCTCAATTAGCCATATGAGTAAAATGATAAGGAGCTCTCTGTTATATTGTTAATTGCCTCTCGATGAGAAGGGAATTAAAGAAACTCACTTGAAGCTATAGTTAGTGTTACAAAAGATGTAATGTTGAAATTGGAAACTATTAAATAATAGGTGCTTATGAAAAAAAGGTGCTTTTGAGGTTTTACTCTTTTCATTATAGCTATTTTCTTTACTGTATCCTGTAATAATTTAGAATAACTTGAATGCTTGTGTGTGTGGCTCAAAAAGCAGCAGAGAGGTGATATTTGAAGATTTTGCCCAGACTCTGTTCTCAACTTCACAAATGAATTCATTAAATTTTCTAAACTGGGGGGGAAGCATAGGTGTAGGTGGAAGCAATGCACTGTACATTTAGATCCTACTGTGTGTTACTGTTTGTTAAATATGATACGATCCATCAGAATTTCAGCAGCACCAGTGCCCGGTGTACTGGCAATAGTGGAGCAATGTTGTCCTCTCACGTCAGGAGGGAGCAGGGGAGGGAAGCTGCAGAATATGCAGTGGCCTGCAACGGACTGGCCAGTTTGCAGAAGTAATTTTCTTCAGTCTTGGATTTGTTTGCTTGCCAGTAGATAAACCTGCTCCGTGTCTTCAGGCTTGGATCCTTGTAGTCGCACAAAGTGAGATCAGGGCACAGATGCTTTGTGTTGGCTTTTCTTCTCTACATGTATGGAAACACTTGATGTACCACCCAGGGTTTTCTGCTGTCAAACCCCCAGGGGTCATTCTGTGTCCTTGTAGGACACTGGTCCTGTGCTGTAAACCTGCTGCTGCTTGCCCACCCACCTGACATTAATTACAGTAATGTGAATTTATAGAACAACCCCATAAACTGACACAGCTGTACTTGATTCTTTCCCAACAGAAAGCTGTAAAGGCAGCATCCAAATACCATAGTGCATCAGATGAGGAAGAAGGCCAGCAAAACTCTTCTGGGAAGGAAATGGGGCAGCTCCACAGGTGAGCTATGAATCACCAGAGTTTTACAGCTCAGTTAAAGCTAGAGGCATGTTTACTACTATCAATATTTATATGTCATTGCCTCAGGGAAGTATGTTCTTGAGAGCAGGTCATTTATGACACTGCTGTTGGGGTATATTTTGTTGTGACTGCTGTAGCCTGGTATTTTGATTGCGTAGGTTTTCATAGGTTGCAAATAGCAATTACCCTTAAACTGAAAAAAGTGTGATAGTAATACTCTTCTAATGGAAAAATGCCAATCTACATTCTGTATGCTGTACTAAGTGCTCAAAGAAAACTGTTTAGGCTAAATAAGGGTACATCACAGCCCAGCCAACTTTATTACATTTGAGAATGTAAAGAAAAAGCAATCAAAAAAGTGCCATTGGGAATGCATTTGTTGTCACTGAAATGCTCCATTTTCAGACACAGGTCAAAGCTGTCTGCCTTGTTTTCGTTGACAAGAGTCATGGTGCAGTTATTTCATTATGTTTTAAATGAAAAATTTTGTTTGTGTAGTGTGACTATAGAGGTACAAGGGGGAACAATCATCTCGAAGCACTCTCTAAGGAGGTTTGCCACATGTGATTCCCTGTTCATGGTTGTTTGTTTCCTTATTGATGAAAAGAACAGGAAGGGGGATTGAAATATGCTTTAAATACTGAAAGATTCCCAATTTCTTTTATACATTAAATATAACTCAGCAGACTAGCTCGTCGAAGAAAAACGGTGAAGCTGTGCCGAGCTCTGTCTGACCTAGTGGTGTACACGAACTCTGTGGCAGCCCAGGATATAGTAGATGACGGTAAGGCTGCTGGCACAAAACTTACACATGCCTTTTTCACTTTTCTGTTTGGATAGGGAACATGTCTGTGTTCTCAAGGTTTCTGTTGTTATCCAAAGATGTTTTAAAAGTAGAGTAGTTAGTTACCTGTTCCTTTTACTTAACTATGGAGAAAGAGTAAAGCACCACCTTTTCCTTCCCTAGGAAATATCCTTTTGCTTGCTTTATGACATTCATGTTTTAGTAGCAGTTTTTAAAATGAGGCTTTTTCAGGAGAACCCTTTCCTGTTTTCACAGTTTTATAGAATTTGTCATCATCTTTTAACTTTATGAATTTTAAGTAGCATTTGGTAATGTGATAGTTTTGAATTGTGACAAATAGATGTGATCCCTGTTCAGAAAGCATGCAGTTGTTACACTAAAAATGTTAGAGGCAAAATGGAAATTGAGAAAGTTGCAGAGGAATTTGTGGGAAAGGTCACCAACTGTATGTGAAAAAACTGTGTATGAAATTCTTTAATTGCTATACAATTAATTCTAATTTCATAGGAGAGAAGTTAAGGAGGATGAAAGCACTGTGGAGAAACAGAGTCCAAGAAATCCTACAAAAACATAGTCTTGCAGAGTTTCAGTCTTATTGTTCTGATCTGAGAGACAGCTCAGCTTTTTCCGCAGGTCCAGGTGCAGTTAGGTGGTACTGCTGAACCCATCTGATGGCTCATGGTCCTCTGGAAAGGAGGGCCTGCTCATCAGAGCACAGTACTGCTGCTGCCTTTCATCTAGATCTTGTGCCTTCCTGGCCCTAGCTGAAGAGATGGGCATGGTGGGGTGGTACACTTGAGTTGGTCTAACTGCTCCCTTGAAGTTGGGTGCTCTCACCTAGGAAAGTCTTCTGGTCAGTCTTTCTCCCAGAGGACTGATCAAAGGGGATCTGCCTAACAGGATAAAAGCTCAGAGGGAAGACTTATGAACTGGAAAGGATTAGTTGGATTATTTAGAGAAAGGATGAGTTTGCAGGAACTTGTAGGAGAGACGAATGGGTTGAGTGCTGCTATTAATGTGTTAAAAGCACAAAAGTGAAATCAGAGCCCTGCTGGGCACTTCTTTCCCCTGGCTGTAAGCTCTTCAGTAAGATAGTTTTGATCACACTGCCATTAGTAGATTTCTCTATAGATTCTTTGTAGCAGTCGTGTCTGGGGTTCTGCAGGAGAAAAGGCCCTAGCAATTAGCTGGAACTCTCACTTGGCTTTCCTTTTAAGTCTGGAAACTTGGGGGTGGAACAAAAGACCCTCCTGGAAGGAGAAACTGGTGCCTTTCAGTTATGCGATGTACTTGATTTGCATATGACAAGACAACCTATCGTTGTAACTTTGGACTAAATCTCATGTTCCCCTTGATTAATACCAGTGTAACTGAGGTCTGAGTTCAGGCCCCCATCTCTTGGGATTGCTTTATGACTTGTTTATTGATTTAACAATACACACAGGATCAACAGGGAACGTGCTATCATTCAGTGAAACAAGAGCCCACCAAGCTGTGCAGCAGAAGGCCGAACAGTTTATGCTTTACAACCAGAAACAGCTTACAAGGGTCTATCCGTCAGCCTATCGGATTGACTCCAGCAATTTCAATCCTTTACCTTACTGGAATGTTGGTTGCCAGTTAGGTAGGTGTTGCAGGACAAACTTACTTCCCAGTTCTTGAGTATGTGCTAAGTAAATATTATCTTTATCAATGACAACTGACTTTTGTTTTTCAACAGTGGCACTAAACTACCAGACTGAGGGACGTGTGATGCAATTAAATGAAGCAAAATTTAGGGTAAACGGCAACTGTGGTTATGTCCTCAAACCTCAGCAGATGTGCAAAGGTAATGTGCCACTATACACTTATTATTTTCAGTGTCAAGCCTTTTAGAAAGCATTTTCGTAGTGAAGTTGTGAAGACACAAGAAAGGGAAGTAAGAACATATATAGAATCTTTCATATTTCCATACATTCATAACGCTTAGACTGTGTAAGTACTAGTATGCAATCTCTTGCTGTTGTTATAGATATATTTTTGAGGCCTCCATCTTATTAATATGCCTTTAAAGAAAGAAGGGGTACTAGGACAGCCAACTGCAAGAAAGTAGGAAAAGATATGCAGTGGTTCAGGACCAAGTATCCAGGACTTGGTCCAGCTCTCAAGCAAGTCAGTGGAATTATTTTGTTCCCTTTAAAAGGATTTGGTTCAGTCCTCAAAATGCTGTTAGAACAGGAACCATGGTTTTCAGTGTTATGCAATGACAATCATTCCATGCTTTGAGGATTTGGGATCTGATTGTGCCCCTATATTTCTAAGTAATTTTCTTAATATGGCCATAAGAAGCAGTGGCATTGATTGAAAGGTACTTGAGAAATGGTAGAGGAAGCGTGGGTACTTGAAGCAGGCACTGCTGCTGCAGGAAGCAGCTTAACCCTAGCTGCTTGTTCTCATTATCATCTGGGCAGCTGTGCAAGAAACATGATCAGTGTGCTGATCTGGGTTATAACTATTGGGTTTTTTGAAGCTACTACTTTACAGAAGAAAGGTTCTTTTGGTTTTGTTTTGTTTTGTTTTTTCCCAAATGGTTCTTGCAAAACCCTACTACTAGAGGGGTCCTTTCAGTCTTGTAATCATATAAACAAGGGCTGCTCAGGTAAGAAAATGTTGTAAGAAAGTGGAATGGAATTCTAAAATTAATGAAAAGCTGCTCCATACTCTGTTACTTGCTTATGACCGAGTTTTGGCTGTATGTACGCATCTGGGGGAGGCGATATTTATTCTGTGTGTCTCTTTCCTTATGCTTCTCATTCCTTGCCATCTTTAGGCACATTCAATCCCTACGCTGCTGATCCACTTCCTGCCAGTCCTAAAAAGCAGCTTATTCTGAAAATCATCAGTGGACAGCAGCTACCTAAGCCTCCTGACTCAATGTTAGGAGACAGAGGAGAGGTAAGATACTCTGATACCAACAAATGCTTCCATGACAGGTCCTGGAGTGACATGGCAGCATGTGACTCAAATAACTTTCTCCTTTTTTAAATACAGCAGTAAATTTCAGATATTGTCAAGCTCTTGGTCAATAAATAATACATTTTCCCACAGAGTCTGTATCCTACACATGATGTTTAAGTACTGATTTGTTTTGTATTTTGAGGGTGACTTCATTTTTTTGAAAATTAGTCATAGCTGGCCATAGCTCTTGAGACTACAAACCATACATTGATTTACATCGATTTCTACTTCATGAAGCCATTTTCTATGATTGTACTCCTTGAAAATTCACACGAATCAAAGTTTTTTGAATTCTCATATGAATTTAAATTAACTCTCTGCATGAATTTTCTTAAAAATTGACCTTCACTTGTATCATTGGCTTGCTTTTAAAATACTTTGTTTTCAAAAAATAGATAATAGATCCCTTTGTTGAGGTGGAAATTATTGGGTTACCTGTTGACTGCTGTAAAGATCAGACCAGGGTGGTTGACGACAATGGTAAGATAATCTAGCTGATTTCCTCTTCTTAGAGTAAAATATTAAGTAATTATAAATGATTCAGTATATGTTATTACTTTCTAAATTGCAAAGCTTCTTATCTAATGAAATCAAATGATTGTATTTTAACAAATTAATTCTGCTTTCTAGACAGAATTTCTGGTGTGGGGAGACAGACAAGCTAGAGGTGAAGGAAAAGAACTGTTTACCACAGTATCTTTCTCCTAGATTGTTCTTAAATTTCCCTTATGCAGAAGTTCCAAATACATATATTTTTTTTAAATGTATATAAAATACACGTATAACTTTAAATGTAATGAAAACAAATCATGTCCTAGGCAATTTCACTGCCACCTCAGCCTTCATGGGAAGGAGATGAATAACAGAGTGGGATATCCTGTTGCAGGAGGAGAGGTGGCCATCAGTTCTCATAGGCAGTTGCAAAACCATGGGGAAAAAAGGTAGTTCCTGTTTGTTTTGGTCTATCTTTAGCCTACTATAGTTCTGCAAAACAACAACTTGCCTTGGTATCCTTGCCAGCTGCGCAACCAGAACCATTTTGTTTGTAAAAGCAGTCCAAGAGACAAATCTCTCACTTTTAATTACTTACATAATGGAGATTGAGAGTGCCTAGATTGAGATGAGCAATAAGTAATGGGTTTTCATCTGTGTATTTGGTCTGCTTGTTTCTTATGCCTCTTGCTATGCATCATGAAAATTGAGGCTGGCGCTTGCTTATGGACTTGTTTTCCAAAATTTGTTCTGTTTATTTTACAGGGTTTAATCCTGTTTGGGAGGAAACACTCACTTTTACCATCCACATGCCTGAAATAGCTTTGGTGCGATTTCTTGTTTGGGACCATGATCCTATTGGACGAGACTTTGTTGGACAAAGAACTCTGGCCTTTAGCAGTCTTGTGCCTGGTTAGTCCTACTTGTTTTCCTTAACTTAGAAATCTAGCCGAAAAGCAAACACCTTTGAACTTAAAGTTTAAGGTGAGGTTATCAGCATAAGATCTGTGTTTATGTCTCTGAGACTTCATGTATGAGCTTGGACAATTACCCTGATATCTTAGGGTAGTATATTCACTGTTACTTGAAGGAGTTTGGGTGTCTGTGCTTTTTGAAATTACTACTGGTGTCTTTTATATAACTTTGAGGCAATTTGTACTGGGGAGGCTTGGAAAACCTGTGAGAACATAAGTTTTACTAAAGGCATAAGGTGGCTTCCTGTATATATTTCACTTTTATAGACAGTTATTGCCAGTTGTGCATAAAATGCAAACTGTTGAGTATTTGTGGTGTAATACTTTTGTTTTACTAGGTTATCGTCATGTGTATTTAGAAGGACTGACAGAAGCATCCATATTTGTTCATATAACCATTAATGAGATCTATGGAAAGGTAGGTATATCTGGAAAAATACATCTTCTATGACTTTTTTTTTTCATTCTTCTAATAAGAATGGATTTAAACATACCACAGAACCTCACAGGATTTATCTGGTTTCTAAATGATTCTTACATCTTAGTTTTGTGGTGTTTTGTACACTGGATTAGCAGTGCCTAGCTTGCTCTGGCTCTGATCAGTAATAAAGTTTAAACAAATGATTCAGATCATGCAGCAGTGAAAAAGCACAATATCTGATTCTCTATTGCCCTCAACTTCATGTCTTCATTTATATTTGTATCTGTATAGGTATCTACATACACTGCTAAGCATCAGCATGTTCAAGGAAGCAAAACACAATTCCTTATTCATAGTGTTTTCTCTGAGGAGCACTGAGCCAGGACACCCATTCACAGCACACCCATGTCCAGTAAAACACTTGGCTCTCTCCAGCTGAGATACCCCAGTAACAGCACAGACATGCTTCTGTTAGAGTGCTCAGGAAGCAGAGGGATGTAGCTTATGGCATGTGTGGGGTGGTTCCTTGCAGGTGATCAGCAAGGAAAGCATAACATACTGTTACTCTAGTCTTAGTGTGCATGTCCTTACGAATGTTCTTACTGTTAGCACCTAATAATTATCACATCTAGATACAGTAAGTACATTTCTTCAATATGTTTAAACTAATTTTATTTTAGAAGTAAATCTTGAGAACTGTAACTGCTCCAGAACATGGTATTTGACAAGCTATTTTTAGCAGCTAATTTAAGCTTTAAATCTTTTAGGTTTTAGTGCATACATTTTGTTTTTCTGCAAGTTTACTAATTTTAAAACATTTTTTTAAATGAAGGTATAAGCACAGTGCTTTTTCTCTGCATTTCTGCTTCAGCTGTCTTCGTGAACCATTTACAAGACGTCATTGGAGATAACTAGCACAAAGAAATAAAGGCCATATTCAACAGGATGCTAAAATAAAATAACCCTTTGTAGCGATTTAAAAAAAGGCAAAACAAACACACAAAAAAACCCCACAAAACACCCCCACCTTTATGAAGGGTGTAGGTTGAAAAGAAGTTAGCCCTGTCTTTCTCCCTTCTGAGAGTGGACGCAGAGAATGTCATGTCAAATATGTAAAACCACAGTTCTGCGAGCACCCAAGGAAAGCTCAGTGGAACAGAGATAGAAAATAACATAGGCAAGGCCTAGGGGCTGAGATTTGGTATAGTCCAGATCCTCACTTAACTCCACTACCTTTGTCTTCACTGATCCTAGTAGATCACTGAATGATCTAATGATGGCTCTGTAAATCACTTAGATATCTATCTTACTCTCGACATCCTTGTCTCAGTGAAGAGACCAGAGTTTCAATGTACTCACCTGCTCTTGCCTCTGCAAGTGTTCCTCCCACCTGGGAGGACAGCAGCAAGGCAGCGGAGGGAACAGCACTGACCGTACCAGACCCACACATGTTCTGTGCACAAAGAAAAGCTTGTAGTATTCAAGGTAGACTTTGTTACTCCTAAGTCAATGTAAAAAGAAAAGCAGTAGTAAACAGCTTGGAGTGCATCTGCAATGTATACCTAGATCTGTACGCATCTGGGTATATGTGTGAAATCACATACAGTTTTGGTGATAGTCTGTAGGGGAGCCTGTTTGGCTATTGCTCTTGGCTCATGTGCTCTTCAAAGAAGAAATATACTCAAGAAAAATAGTAAAGAGTAGCTTCATAGGGAAGACAAGAGAAGAGGGGGGAAGACCCGTTGAGACTTGATCTCTATTACTTAGTCTATTCATCTAACGCTTGCCTTAATGACGGGCTATATTAATGTTTCTAATGTATAAACAAAGGCTGAATGCACATTTGTATCCTTATAAGTGAGGATATCTGGACAAGTTTGAGAGAGACTGACATTAGACTAATAAATAGTTTTAAATTATTTGCTGTAGAGGTGTTATATTTACAGCTGATGTACTATTACCTTATTTGCTTGTATCACAGTCTTGAAAACATTAGCCAAATGTATTTGCATTTTTTTGCCTTTCAGTGGAGCCCTTTAATCCTCAATCCCAGTTACACAATATTGCACTTTCTAGGAGCCACAAAGGTAGACTTCATTAGCATGCACTTTGCACTTGCTGGGCACAGACTTTTCAAATGGTTCCTAATTGCATGATTTGCAACTACCAAACTTACATCATTCTTCATTCAGACTCTGAAACATTTGAATATTGCTTTGATGAAGCCCATGCATAAAACTCCAAGTTAATGTGTAGTCTGTCACTGCAGTACACTTCTTACAGTCTTGTCATCTCTGATTAGGAGACTTTGAGCAAACTTCTCTTGTAATTGTGGCAGGCTGCCATCCTAATGAGGAGAAATACAGACATGCATGAATTCATGGAGACCTATGCTGATGGTTCTTTGGTCAGAGTAGATGTGAGTTGCTTGGTGTGAATTTTTGCTTTGCTGCGTTTTTAACTTTGTCTTCATCATTCATAAATACTCTGAAAGCAGCCCTTTTCATTGTACTCATTATATAATAGTCTGAACTCACTCGAAACTGTGGTTATTCTTTTTCCTTTCAGAATAAGCAGCTGATAGGACTCAGAGGGTTGTTTAACAAGAACCCTAAGCATAATTCTGCTGAAACCAGCGGGCACTATGTACGGAAGCGATCTATTGGTGATCGAATTCTTCGGCGCACAGCCAGTGCACCAGCAAAAGGTAGAAAGAAAAGTAAGATGGGTTTTCTGGAAGCTACTGAAATTAAAGACAGTGCATCTGAACCAGTAGACTTGAAAGACAGAGAAGGAGTTGTAAGGCGTACAAGCCGGAGTTTGCAAGCACGTCCTGCGTCTATGCCCGTGGACAAATATCTCCTTGCAGGACTGCCATGCCCAGAAGATGAAACTGCCCAAGATGCCCAAGGAAAAGAAAATACATCTGGTAAGATGCTTCCAAAATTACTTTTGATGTAGTAAGTTGAAAGAGCCCATTAAAAGACTCAGTTCTGCAGTCCTTATGCAAGTAGTTTTGTTCAACTGAAGTAAGAGTTACTGGGCAAAATGACGTATGCTTAAGATTGTAGTATTTTAACAGCTCCTTAAACTCTTTGATTAGTGAAACTCTGGAAAGCTGTCTACTCTCCAAACTAGGCAAATGAATTACAATAATTTCTGGAAGTGCTCTTAAAAGGATACTTGCCAAATTTCATAATTTAAGAACCAACCTTCAATTACGCTTCATCAATTTCTGGTTTGCTACTGTCCCTTTACTTACAGAAACAGAGCTGCTGGCATGGTGGGTTTTCTGTCCCCATTTTCAAGGAGGAAGAAAAGCATGCAGGGATATGGTTTTGGAAATAGTGTGTGTAAAGACTAATGCAGACTTTCAAATAGATGTAAAAGGGGTAAAAGTAGGTTAAACTTTGTATCCAACAGTCTTGATATTCTCCTTTTAACCTAGGTTACTTAATTTGATTAATTTGCATGGAAAGCATATGTTAGGAAAAAATCTTGCTCTTGTATTATTGATACACAATACAATTTAGTTCTTGAAACAGCTTTTTTTCTAAGTGTATTCAGCAATAATAGTCCTGGTTTTGAAATCCAGTTTTCCCATGACTACAGCAAAGTTAGTGTGTTCGACCTACCTAATATTTGATTTACTGGAATATTTAAAGAAGTCTAGGAAGCTTTGAATACAATGGCTGTAATTCATTAGACCTGCTGTCTTGACCCTGAGCTTGTCCCTAGTCTAGGGCATCTATACTGCTTTTTGGGGCCAGTTTTTTGTTTTGTTTTGTTTGGGAGGACCATGTGCACTCATGGCTCCTCCCCATGAGGCTGTAGGGCTAGCCAGATCCTCAGCTTCTGGTCAGTTCTGACAGCACAGCATTTCTGCAGTTAGCCCCACAAGGGCTCTTCCTTGGCTGGCGCAGGACAGCCAGAAGCACCGTTTGTCTTCCTTGGCAAGATGCAGAGAATGCACTGAAAACTTCTCTTGGCTGGGGGGCAGTGGGGGGTGTGTGACAGAAATGCTGCTCTGCTCTGAATATTTACAGCTATGGAGCAGTGGCTTCCAGCAGCCGCAGGAGCCACCCTAAAATAGGAGAACTTGCTGGGCACAGATAAGAACATGTTGTTAAGCCACCTTTGCTCTACTTGCCCATATTAGTGGTTTTGAAGGAACAGATAACATGCACATCATCTTGTAAAAGAAGTTACTTAGGAGAAACAGCAAGCAAAATTAAACCCATTCTTTTTCTACTACCCTGAGAAGAAACTGTAGATAGGAAAAAGGATATTCCTAGTAAAGGAAGTTAACTCTGAAATGCTGTATTTTAAATTGAAAGATCCTCTTGATAAGCCTGGGAAGATGATACAGCTCAGCCATTCTTTGCAACAGATGTAATAATTTCTTTGATATTTCTTCTTAAAGATGCTACAAAGACACAAAATTCTTTTAGAAGAAACTCCCATGCTTTTTGGACATCACAGGTATTCACTTATAGCAAAGTAACCTTTGCGGAAAACACAGGCCTTGGTGAGATGACCTAAAAAGCTGTCACAGGGAATGAATCTTGCCCCATCTAACTATCAGAAGACTAGATCCTGTCCATTAGAGTCTCTGTAAGGCTTGCTCTGTAACCCCTATGGAGTAGGACTGCCCACCTTAGACATAAAGAAATGAGACATGAAGAAGATGACATTCCAGAGAGTCCTCTCCTGTCCTTGAGGGACCTTTTCCCTTCTGTGTGCTGCAGGACCATCCATGGCTCAGTGGTGGACATAGAGAAAAGCAACCTGGGGCCTTTTTTTTGTGGAAGCACTTACCTTGAATCGTGGTGAGAAAAGGTACAACGCAGCCTTGTACACATACAGGAATAGGCTAGGGTATTCACAGGAAGTAAGTTCAGCCCAAATATTTCAGACTGGGAGGTGGCTTCACCCTCGGGGAGGTACTAGTCAGATGAAGTGTTCATTATTGCTGGATGCCATGAAGAATGGAAAGGGCTGGCCATCCAACAGAGATCTTTATTGCTAAAATACTATGGCTGAATATATCTCTACTGCCTCAGTTGGAATTATGCCAATTACACTGTCCATTTTCTCCTCTGTTCTTTATAGAAAAAAAAAATCTACAAATCGAAGATCTTCCATCCTTATCTAGGAGCACTGGAAAGCTTGGGGAACTTTTCAGAGTTTGGAGATCAGCATTTAATGGCATGTTCATTAGAAACACTTCTTACTCCATCAAGGGTGTTTAGTCACTGTTAATGAATGATCAGGGCTTCTCTTGTTTCTTCCTAGGGTACCTGATTTCTAGCATGTGTTAGAAACAGTATATATTATGCCAAGCTTACTTCTGTAGTCCTTGCTTAATTAGAAGTGAGTCGTAGAGCTCGGATTTGGCATATAAAGACAAGTAAGAAGATTTGGTGGAGAAAATATCTAATGCATATTTTTCAAGGAATTCAAAATCTTGCTCTCATGAATGCAGTGTGCTGGTAGAAGATCAAAAATGAAATCCTTAAATTGTAACACTTTACAATTACATGTATAAAAGAGTCTGGAGTCCATCTACTTGACGCTTTTTACTCAGCTCTTTTAAGCATGCATCTTGTTTCAAAGTATTATGTTTTTTAACAGAGCTGTTTTGTTCTGTCTTTATTGCCATGCTTCTTTATAGTACAAATCTGAATAGGAACACAGCTGAAGGTAATACCATGTGCAAGCTATGATATGGTACCTCATTAACATTATTTGCAACAAATATTACATCACGTGCTTGATGTAATAGACATTCAAAGGAAATTTCAATGAAGTGCCTGCAGTTGTATTTTTCCATTTACTCATATCACTCAGATAATTTGTACTAAACCTGCACAACCCCATAATTAAGTTCTGTCACAACTGTACCTGATTTTGCGTTCTCCATTTGTCTGTCTAAGGACAAAATAGTTGTTAATAAACAGTTCACAATACTCTATGCAACTAACATGTTTCTTATTTAATTTAGCCAACAGTGATGACAATACAAATGAGAAGGAAACAAACTTGAAAGAATCTGTCTTTCCATCTTCTGAGAAAACAGCAAATACTTCAAATTTGGCATCTCAGTTTAAGGAGAATGACCAGAAGGAGACTACAGTTGACTCTTTAGTACCACCTCTACAGGAGCAACCTGAAAATTTACTTTTTGCAAGTGGTGTAGCTGAAACAAATCACCTCATAGACTATCAGGAAAATAATCTTTCTGATGGAACTGTCCCTCTAATGCAGGACTCTGATTTTGAACTTTCTGCAGAAAAAACACATGACAAAAACTGTGCAGACAATAAAAAGGAAGATGACACAAAAGGATCTAAGGAGGAGAAAATAACTCTTGTGGGGACTTCCCTTTCTCAAAAAGTAGAGATGGAAAATCACAAATATGACATCATCAAGAAAAGCACGGCAGTATCTCTTTCTTTGACGGGTATTTCTTCTACCAGTTGCTCTGATGCTCCTGATTTGCACTCCACTTTAATCATGCAGGACAGTGACATTTCTCGCCTTATAGATGAAGTTTCTTTAGCAAATGAGAGCGAGATGGATAGCGCTGTCTCGGCTCTGATCGGACAGTTTGATGTCACAGATGACCAAACTAATCTTACTGTGGTCTCCAACCTCCATGGCACTAGCAGCCAGACCTTCAGTATGATAGCTACACATCCACACATGCTTACTGCGGATCTTAACAGTCCCTGTAAGCACAACTTTACTACCACAAAATCCATCAAATCCCCTTTATTCTCAACTCCAGATACTACCATATTCTCCAGCCCTGAGACTGCAGAGTATTCTGTGTACACAATTATCCATGAGGCAACTCTTACACCAGCTTTTGAATGTAAGACCCACAGTGAATTAATTTGCAAGAAAAAGTTAAATAGTACAGAAACTAACTTGCCTAGCTTTCCTTGTCCTTCACCTTTCTCTTTGCTAAATGCAAATCCCAAAAGCAGATGTGGAACAAAATCTGGAACAAGCTGGGAAGCCCCTGAGTCTGCCAGTTCTTTTGCTTCCAATAGCCTCATCTTTGAGGAGACACTTGTGGACCCCCTCACTGGTGAAAATTCAGAAAGCAGCAGTCTTGTAGAAGTACATGGGGATTCTCAAGATCTCTTGGTAACTGCATGTGAGTACAAAAGGGAAGACATGAGCCAGTTGGCTTCCCCTTTGAAATTGAGGCAAAAGCAGGACACTGGGCATGGTGGTGAGAGGACCTCTGGGAACAGCGCAACTGTTGAGCTCTGTGCTGCTGCGCTGGACTGCTCAGATAACTTCAGGACTGCAGGGAGTCAGCTTCCTTTTCCAATGTGTGAAAATGTTGGCTTTTTGTATAATCATCATTCAGATAAGCAGAAAAATGTAATGTGTGCCTCTGAGAGATCCCAGCTCAACATACACTCACCGGTGCTCAAAAATGCTTTGGCTTTCCCACCTCATTCAGCCATCAAGCAGACTAGTCCTTGCAAATCCAAGAGTCTCGGTGACTTGACATCAGAGGATATTTCCTGCAATTTTGAAAGTAAGTATCAATACATAAGTAGGAGCTTTATCTCATCAGGCATGAGAGACAAGAAACTTGCTGCTATGAAGAATATGAGACCACATTCTACAGATGCCCTGACGGAACAGCTGAGGAAGCTGGTGTCCCTGGACCAGGAGGACAGCCGTGAAATGCTGTACTCCAGGCAGATTGATGAAGACTGCCCAAAGGCACTGGTCAGAAAACTCTCATCCAGAAGCCAGAGCAGAGTGCGAAATATAGCCAGCCGTGCCAAGGAGAGGCAGGAGGCTGCCAGCAAGCAAAAATCTTCTAACACAGGTAGCATAGCGGGTGTCGTCCTTCGGAACAAGCCTTCAGCATCGCCTCACGTTATCAACAGGCATTCAACGGGCTCATACATAGCCAGGTACTTGAATGGCTTCCCTGGGGAGGACATGGAGGGCCGAGGAATACCAGAGGGTGCGTGCGCTGCTTTGCACTATGGCTGTAGCGACCAGTTGTACGCACGCGATTCTGTTCTGCAGCTGGAACCCAGTAGTGATGATAAGCCTGAAATTTATTTCCTGCTGAGACTGTAGATTGTATAAATGTACATCTTCAGTGTTTACAAACTATTTCATTGAAATGAAGGATTTTTAGTAAGACATACTGTTTTGAGGGTTTAAATTATTTAGAAATGCAATTTTATGCTAGTGATTCACTCATGATTTAATGTGCCCTTTCCTGTCAAAGCTTATGTAAATAGAAACCATACTCCATCCTTATGTATGTATTTGATTTAGAAATTATAAAGTGAGGTAGTCTGGGGACTATTTGCATGCATATTTGTAGCATTTTGTATTTGTAATGTATGTCATTTTTAAGTCGAGCACATCTGTGCTCGAAAGCCTAACATTGCAATGAATGCAATAGTATTCTGTTTTCCTGATGTCCTATCCTACTGTTTGGAAAAACATTTTTAGTGATCACTTTTGGCCTTTTGTGCAAATTCTACTAAGACTATTGCTTTCTGTTATTGGTAACGTCCTTGGGATTAGACTGCTGAACTAGGACCCGTGCTGCCCAACAAGCAGCAGTCTTGGAACGGGACCCTTCATTAGCACCACTGTTTTTGCTCCGTCTTGTACTTAATTGTTAATTTTACATGTTTCCATGTATAAACTATGATTCTACAGCAAACAGTTTGTAGAATTAGGCTTAGTCCAAATTTGTGAGTAATGTGTAGGTTTGTCTTCTGCCTGCTCTATGAAGTATAATGACAGTTGTCTTCCTTTTTGGTCACCGTGTTGAATGATCATTTCAGGACAGAGTGGAATGTGGGAGTACTTCTGCATTTATGAATGGAAAACACTTAATTTCTGCATATTTTGTTATGTATTTTTGCTATTGGTTGTGTGTGTAGCTTCAGTACAGTAGCAGATCTGTTTTCTGTATATTTGTAATTTTATTGCTAAATTGTTGGCAGTCAGTGGAATATTTAAAGCTGACATGGTAGAGTATTTTGACTGTCCATCTTCATCTTTTTCTATGAATTCTGAAAGTGAATTGAGTGACTAATCTCAAACACCTGAAGCTTCCCTGTAGGGAACAACATAGCTTTATTTTGGTTTTAAGATATTCTTTGCCTTCGCTATAAGTTTTTTCTTGTATGTAAAAGTTGTACCTTTTACCTCTTTCTTTTGTAATGCAGAGTATTATTATTCTTGAAAACATCATTAAAATAGATTTGTAAGCACTTGGTTACATGGTTACTGAAACTGTAGCAAATACAATTATGCTTAAACTAACAGTAGTTAGGGATTCCAGACATCTGTCTTGCCATAAGCTTGCAATAAGGTTTCAGAAAGGGAAAAAATTCTGTCGTTTCACGTGATGGTAATGGTTCTTAGCTAGAAATCTGCAGCTGAGCTCTTTCACTTTTCTGGTTAGGAAGCCATGTTTTTTGAGTATGTCTAACTGCCTGCATATTCTCATTTTGTTCCATTAAGAGTCTAACAGATGCAACTGGCTGTTGTTTTGATCACTTGGGAGAGAACAGTGTATTTTCTAAGTAAAAAGCATTTTTCCATGGAGGAAGAGAACCAGATACTGGATTAATCCCTTAAGCTTTGAACCTGAATTTCTATCTTGGTACTTGTGATACAATTGGGAGGTGTGATTGAAGCTATTTCGAACTTTGGGGAAGTTCAGAAGCTCTGTGACTTGGAGTGTCAGAACTTGGGCCAGTACTTTCAGAGAGGTGGTTTCAACTTGCCTGTAGCTTATCTGCTGTGGTAATTTAGAGACCATTTCCAAGTGAAAGAGTAGATGTGTGCAGGCTGTGATCCGCTCTGCTGAATGCTGTGTGCCACAGATGCTCACACACTGTGTCCAGAGATATATATTTGTTTTAGTAGAACCTATACATTCTTTAGAAATGACTGCCATTAAAAGTGCCTTGTAATTAAGCAAATGATACGATCTCCATCACAGGAGACAAAAAACCCCTAATCTTGACTTAAAGGTTGTTTCTATCTTTAATTGGAATTAATTTAGAAAAATTGTATTGTATGTGCAGAAGGTCAGAATAGATTATTACAGTGGACTCTCATTACTCTAATCTCTTATGCTTTCCTCTTAATTTTAGAAGTTACTTCAGATGGGGATAGTTCTTTGTGTGAAAGTGAAATTTGAATAGTGAAACAGGGCAGGATTTCTGTAGTGTAGACTCAAGCCAAAGGAAGATCTGGTTCAGTAGTTTTTCCTGTCTCACTGGGCTTAGTCTTGTTTTTTCTGTCTCACTGAGATTCAAATTATATTTTGTTTGCACAAGTTTCTTTTTGGTGGTGTAGCATTGGGGTGTGCCAAAACCTTCTAACTTCTCAGTGTTGGAATACTCTGAGCCTTGAAGAACTTGAGTCAGAGTATTCAAGATGGTCAAAGTTCTTGTTGTGATCTAGCACAGGTGAGAAGGCAAGGAGTACTTATGTCAACTGCCATTAATTTCTGTTCTTGAGTAATCTGTAGGGCAGTTTATGGGCCTGGACATGGAAAACTGATAAGACAGACTGTTTTTATGTCTGTTTGCAAAGGTGATATTATAAGAGAGAAGTTTTCAGTCTGCAGAACTTTAATTTCAGTAGGTTCAGAAATGGATTTGGTCCTTACGTGTATGTCTTCAATGCATGAAGAATGCATGAAATCACAAGTGGTGAGTATAGAAGCATGAAGATACCTGTGTTACCAGCTACATCTGCACAGAGAAGCTTGATGATGTGATGAAGTATTTTGACTATTGGAAGCAAGTGCTCTGTGTAAAATGTTTGAATTGGAGAGGGGTCTAAGCCAAAGTCAGAGACATTCTCTTGCTTTTATGTTCGTATTTATAAAAGAAAAAAAGATTAGTAGTAAACATAAACTACTAAAAAGTTAATGGTATTATTTTGCACATATAATACATTTGGATTAAATTTAGTATTTTGTATTAAAGGAAGTGCACCAGGTATCTTTGCAGGGTAACCATTTGACCATCTCTCTTTTAATTTACTAGAAATGGAGAGCATTCAGACTTTGGAAGGAAGAACTTGAGATCCAGAAGAGCAGTCCATACTACCCTTGCAGAATAGACAGGTGAAGAATACTCCTCAGGACTGACCTGCCTTCTGTTTTCCTGTCAGCTGGCGTAGGGTCCATTCCAAGTGCAGTCCTGTTTCTCTTTGTATACCAGGTCAGAAAGTATGTCTAATCCCCAAAGACATTGGGGCTATTGCTATGGTTACTGTTAAGTATCTGGTTAAGGTCTTCACAGAATTAGGAACTGTTCTATAAGCACATGTCAAAGATCCTTGAAACCTCAAATTAAATTTCCGTTTCTTTTTCAGGTGGGAGTGTGTATAAACAAAAATTTATCCTTTGCTTAAAACTATCGATGTTGCTTCTGAATCTGGAACTTACAAATAGTAGAAATGTAGGGCAAGGACAAAAGATGGAACGAAGTTAAGACATCGTTTATTTGATAAACTATAAGCTAGTAATTTTTTGTGTGCTAAGTGGCAGGTTAAGATGAATTGGAGATGGGCAGACATCGCTCTCCAGTGAAGTCATTTGGTGTAAACCCATTATTCTAAAGGACATGTACTGCATTCTGTACCAGGTTATACTCTCACTTCCAATGAATTTTATATCTATTCAAGATTTCTCTTATCTTCAGTTTTTAGTTTAACTGACTGAGCTCCATTTCCTTTCATGGAATGGAAGGAATATAAACAAAAGTATATCCTATGGTGATGTGAACTGTAATTGGTGTGTAATACCAGTCTGCTGCAGGCAGTGTCTCATTTCCAAGTACTGGGCCAAACACATCTCTGGTATAACTAAAAGGTCTGATCAGGGGAGCTATACTAGGGATAAATTTGCCTTATTACATATAAGCTTTTTGGCATGTTAAAGCAGCGTGTTTTGGTTAAATACCACCTGCTTTTTCTGTGAATTTCTGATCCTTGGCATAAACTTGAAAATATGGCATACTTGGTCCATGCATGCCTCTGGGAATCGCTGCTGCTGCTGTGTGTGCACCAGAAAGCAGCTGTGTGAAAGCGGATGGGCTAACTGATGCTGAGACTGGGCTCGCTGACTGCCACACAGCAGTCTGGGGATCAGTCTAATTCTGTAGCTGCCAATTTCCAGAAGGAAATGGGTAGCCTCTTTGGGATGCTTTTATGAGCCTGGAAGCACGCTGCCAATCAAGCCACTCCAGTGGTGATGTTCCCATCATAAAGATGGCCTGGCATATCTGAAAACACACTGCTGATCCTCCCATATTGGGAGGATGATGTCTTATCACTGGTGGGTATTAGTAATATGAGCCCAGAACTGGTGTGATGGGACATAGTCATGGTCTAATGTGGTGATACTCTCAGAATCATAGAAATGTTTGTCTCATTGTGAATTTGTGCTGCAGAAATGATTGCAGTGTCAGAGAAAATCTAACCGGGGGCTAATACGCTTTATACAGCAATGCTAAAACGTGGTGCTGAATAGCAGTAGGAATGGGACAATTTTGGAAAACTGAGAATGTTTGTTTCAGTAGCTTTGTGTACTGGATAATAAAATGAAGGGTCACCGTATCAAGAAATTCAACACTTTCTGAACTTATCTGGGTCTTTAAACATCTGTGAGCATCTGACACATAGATTAAAAGAAGCATTGTATAGAGCCAGGTTTTTTAGATATATGGATAGAACAGAGACCAGCAATCTACAATTCAGACATTCATAAGGCCATTCATTTTTCAGTCCTTCCCCAAAATTAATTAAACTGTGTATGAACAAGGCTGCAGCTTTTTGAAAATACATCTAGTGAAGGCTTTTTTTGGTGCAGAATCTGTTGCAAACTTCAACTTATTCCAATGCTGATTACTCTCAGTGCTTAAAAAAAAAAAAATATTTCTGGTTGATGTTTGTCTAGGTTCACTTTCCAGCATGAAATTATGTTTTATCTGACTGCTCAGTTGAAAGGGCTTCTTACCCCACAAGTTTCTCTCTCATAAACATGAAGCCACAGCCTCCTCTGACATCCTATGTGGATCAAACCCCTGAAGTCTCTCTTTTTGAAATATTTTATTCATTCCTGCAGGTCTCCTGGTTATAAAGTTTCCAGCACAGTTCAAGGGCTGTAGGCACCAGCACTAGTTGCAACATATCAGGGGCAGTTATGTCAGTGGAAAGCATGCGGACAACATGATTTGTACCAGATTGTGGTTGTATTTATAATGTGAGGGCATTTAATCTTTTTTGGCCGCAATATTGTGCTTGAAGCATCTGTGCAGTGGGTATCTACCATGCCTCCCAACTATTTTTTTAATTCTTTAAAGGATGGAGGTCTACTTTTGTAAATATGATTTGCATTTTTCTCCTTCTGAGATTCATTGAGATGTGTATTTTTCCTTGCTACCTTTTTACCTTGCTGTCCAGCTCAGAAATATGCTGTTTATTATTTTGCATTCCTCAAATTTTTGTGTTTTCTGCAAGCTTTAATCATCACCAATTTAACACATTTTTTTTTCAGGTCATTGATACAGCACAGGGCCAATGTCTAAGTCTTACAGGACCCCAATACAAATGTTCTTGCTCACCACTGATTCACTCTCTGTAGTTCCATTTAGAGACCTGGCTTCTAACCAGCTTTGTGCTCTTCTAGCAAGTGTCCTAATGATCATGTGTCATTCAAGTCTCTTGATAAAAATATCATGAAGCATCTGATTAAATGTTTTATGGAAGACTCAATACATATAATCATCATCACTCTTACCTGTATGGACTGAACTGTTATAATTCATAAAAACCAAGATGTCCAGTAAATCTAGTTTCTTTAATCCCATTTTGTTTGGTATTAATTACATTATCCTCCTTTTCTAAATAAATATTTCCTTTTTTTTTTTTGTAAATTACTTTCATTACTTTGCCTAGCTTTTCTATCAGTGTCTGAAGCAAGAGTTATCTCTCATGTTGCATTTACTCTTTCAAATATTGATACATATTAGTTTTATTTCAGCCCCGTGCAACTTTCTGAACAGTTGAAAATTCAAAAATTAAATATCGGGGCATCTCCCTCAGCCAGTAATTTTTAAACTCTTGAATACAAGTGCCTGTTGATTTGAATAGGTTTTTGTTTGCTATTTTTTTTCTGTCATTTTTCCCTAATTCTGAACAGAATAATTGATTGCTGGGAACTCTTACAAATAACGACAAGCTTTTGTGTATGTCCATTCCTAAACAATCATTTAAATGGCCAGGGCCAAGATTTCTTTTGCACAGTGAAGGAAAGAGCTGCAAATAAATTGCATGAGTGGCTAAGTGCTGTTGGAAACTTTGCGTTAAGATTACGCATTTGCTGAAAGGGGTGATATTTATCTCTTATGCAAAAGAATTAATGACCTTTATGAAAATGAAAAGCCAGTGCACCAAGGATGATGCAAATGATAACTCTTCTGATTATTTCATACTCTTATTTCAGAAACTCGGTCATGAAGTAACAGAACACAAAACCAAACAAAGGTATTATTCAGTTCAAATTCTTTCTCTTGAAAGAAAAGAAAAGCAGCTTTTTAACAGATTCCTAACTTCTGTAGTATTTTGTTTCCTATACCTTTCAATAGCAATTGAAAATGGATTATTTTCCTCTAAAACTTCCTTTTCAAGCTGTCTCCATCCTAATTGCATGTAGGTATAAATTAGCTGGAAGAAACTATTTTTCTTCGCTAAGGATCTGTACTATTCTAGTATGTCTTGTCAAGTATTTTTAAAAGCAAGACTATCTTATGAATGCTGAAAGTGTTTTTACCCTTTCTCATCTAATGCATACATTTATTGCCTAGCAGGAAAAACCAGAAGAGGGGAATAAGCAATTATTTTCACCTAGTAAAGGCTAGTGGTTCACATCCTGGGTTAGCAGCCCTAAATTACTTTTCTAGTTTATGAAAGAATGCATAAATTAATCTGTTCAGGAATCTGCAGAGAACAGTTAATAGCAGCAAAAATGAGACTGGAATATTACTTTTAAGAAATTATATTTTTTTAATTAAAAAGCAAAAAGGGTCTCTAGTTACCCTTATGTGATTGTTTACTGGAATATCTAATGCCCCTGCTTTTAAGAGCAGTACAAAACACTCCTAGTGTTAGGGATCCAATTTCACATTCTTCACTCTTGGCAGAGGAGCCTGTGTTCTGATAGAAATGCAGTGCAAAGACATGAAAAGATCTGCTGGGAAGTTTTTCTGTTTCTTCTATTCATCCTAACAGGCTGAGGAGGCATTTATTGCCCAGTCAGATTCACCACTGATGTATCGAACAAGAACTGGAGCAGTAGCCAGAAGAGTGATTTATGTGTGGGCAATGGGACGGGGAAGGCATTAGCTTTAAGCATTAGAACACGTGGGAAACAGAAGTAAATATGTTGAACAATTTTTTTTTTAAAGCATTTGTTTTGTTTTGGCCAGTTATGCTGCATTTCAGCAATGTTGAGGTGGTGTGACATGACCCATACGGTTGATCAGATGAGGTGATAAATCATGCTCATCACTCAGGAGTAACATTTTAATGCTATATTTTCAAGGTCAGGTTTTGTAAAGTCTGCCTGCACAGCTCTGAGAGGATGGTAAAGCTGCCTAGTGCTTGAGATGGAGTTGCTGCTGTCCAGAGAAGCCTCGGTTTTTCCAAGACGGTTAAAAAAATCCCCAAACCGTAACCCAACAAACCCCCAGTTTTTCTTTACTGCATGTCTTGTGTCAGCTGCTGTGAGGTTTTCTACTGTGAGGGGCGAGCATGAGGTGACGTGTGGATGCTGTTTGGATGCTAACAAGCCCAAGGCTGGTTTTGTTGCTCTCCTCTTGCAGAAGGGTGACTGGTCATAAGGGTGCCTCTTTCTGCCCATCTCCATCACCATGATTACCAAGACCTGGTGCCGCAGGGCACTGAGGCTTGCTGCAGCACTTCTGAGCACCCACTGCCCTGAGCGTGCCCCGTGGCTCTGGGGCACAGTGTGGGCTATGGGGGGAAAAGCAGGGCATGTGGGGGGCACACCAGCAGCTGAGGAGGTATCCTTACATCCCAGGCTCTGCTGCCTGCCAGAGCCCAGCTTGAGGCAGACCAGGCGCTCAAATGGCAGGTCAGATCCCTGGGCTTAGGTACCTACTTCATCCTCAAGTCTCTCTTTATATTCTCACTCCAAACAGGCATCTATGCACATTTTACTGCTTACAGGATCATAAATCCTCCTAGTAAGAAACATATTTTGTATCCTAAAATGTTTTGGTCAGAGAGCTTTCTTCATTAGTTTCCCATTCTCATCTTAAATAAGATTAAGTTGTAAAAGAATAAAACATTTCATTTTTTAAAAAGTGAAAGCCGTAGAAAGAACAGCCAGAATTTCCCTCAGAAGCATGTTGGGTCAGTTTTATTCTTGGACCAATGCTCATTTGGATTTGTTTGGTAAGATTTTAATGCTCTTCCTATTTGCAACAGGGAAAACAATGTTCAGAACCCTCAGGCCACATGTATGAGACAGTGTGGCAAAGTGATTACACTGATTACAGATCTGCTTAGACATGTAGAAGGAGAAATAGATTGAATTTCTGTCAGAGATTATCTTTTAAAGTCCTGTGTTGATTGAGACAGAAATAAATGAAAATGGGCAGTGCCTGCGCTGGCCTAGTTGAGCATGGAATTTTTTTTGCGTGTGTGTGTGTGTGTAAAAAGCTGTGGAAGTTGAAATGTGTTCTTTAATATGTGAATTTAGTATGTGGTATATCTGTGGACCAAACAGGAGAATTTACAGTCCAGGTACAGTTTACAGCTGAATTCCCTTGCCTTCTCTTGCTGTTGTTTTGCAAATATTTTCATGTCAGATGCATGTATAAGAAGGGGTCATGGAAGGGAGGGGAGAGAGGGCAGCTGTAGGTATTGCAGTGGCTTTGTTAGTCCTTTGCTTAAGGAACAGCTTGAGTTTTAATATGTAAACCCTTTGCAGCAGAGACTTGTCTTTTATCTATGACTTGACTCAATCACTGCTGTAGTCCTAACAGTATTCCTAGGGTCCAGATCCAGCCTGAGGAGTACAGTCAGCCTCTTCTGCAAGTGGAGTTATGTTGATTTAATGCCTGCCTTTGCTGCTTTGGTTTACACATACGTGTGTACAGTGAAGACACAGGGGTAAGGAATGGTGAAAATGGTCTAAGGGAGTATGAGATTCTGAATTGACTAAATTTTTACAAGTAGCTTTGCTGAGCCCTTGCAAATAAAGATAAATCCTGTTTTTCCTGGTGGGTGCATTTAAAAGCAATGTGAACTTCTGTTTCGGACTTTATAATGACATGGGAATAATTCCTTCATATTCAAAACAGTAAGATCTAATCCTGGCGCGCAGGGTACATGGCCATGTACAGAATGACACACGTGAGTGGGAACTCTGGTGTCTTAACAGACCAGAACTTTGGTTCCAGGTCAATGCAGCAGTCTGGAGCATCTCTGTACTCTGTGAGCTTCCCGGAGGCTGTGTCACTGATGGTCAAGGGCACCTTGCTGGTTCCCACTCAGACTGTGCAGTGGTACAAGAGAGCAGAAGGTTTCAGGAGGAAAGCCCCCCATCTTGGAGAAAACACTCTTGTAGCATTGCATGGGACTTTGTTGGTTCCATGTTATGACCAGTACAAGAGATAAAATACTGAATTAGATCTGCTCCATCGCCTCCGTGTGACAATTATTTCCCTGAAGCTCTGTGGTTCCTGATTCATGCAGTGTTCTGTAATGGCATTGGTTGGATGGTTAATTTAAGTACATCTGGATATAGACTTAAATTTGTCAGTAAAGTCAGACAGTATTTATGTGATCCCATTTTAAGGAATAATAGTCTTAAGGAAGCACATTTTTAAGGGAAGCAGATGTCTTGAAGCAGATGATTAATTTGTGCTTAGTTTTCAAGCACTCATTTTGCTTACAGGGTTTTTAAAGTGGATTCTTTTTTTTTAATTTAGTGCTTCACATCTTAAACATTTATAGCCAAAATCTTATTTCAGTTAAAGATGTATTAGTCTAAAGTGACACTTTTAAATTCAGTGGAGAAGTTCTGCTGAGAAGACAGAATATAGAGAGTTGCAGAGTGTCTGCAAGTCATGTTAATTTGACTTTTTTATTTTCAGCACTACTAATATATTTTTCAGTAAAATGAAAATTTAGTTGCATCAGAGTGGGTCCTCTTGCAGGGCAGAGTTCAGCAGAACAAGGGAATACAATCAAGTGCTAAACTTGGGTTCTTTAAGTCAGTGCGGATCCGGGGTGTAACTACTGCAGTTGATGGAGTTTCCCCACATGTGTGCTAGGATGAGAGTCTGTTTCTTGACTACTTATCCAGAGTCAGTCCATTTAAAGCTAGTCAAAAGGCTAACTAGAGATGGAAGTTTGATTTAAAACATGTTTCAGGTTTCTTGTACTTTTCCAGATCTGATCTTCAAATAGAGGTGATGCTGAGTAAGGAAGATGGTAATTAATACCCTTGTATTTATTTTGTCTTGGGACTAAGATGTTAAATATTTAAAATATATGCCTAGCCTTCGTAAGGGTGAGAGTGCTTGTGCTGTTTTGAATTAATTTAAATAAATAGTAGCAATATTGACCTGCACCCCTGCTTTTTTTCCTATAGCTTGAGTGAGAACCTAGTTATGCATAGCGTTTGCATAAAATGAGGTTTTTGCATTAATCAGCTGCATTCCTAATCCTGGAAGATAATCGTTACGATTTCCTGGTTTGATCTGTGTATCAGTGGGTAAAGGTTCAGCCCACTTGGATGTGTATTGCCCTCTGGAGGAGACTCTTCACTCTCTGGCTGTATGCACAGGGTGCATAAGGTGATTGTTTTTAATTGGGTACTCATTAGCTTTCTAAAGCTGGAGTGCTGAGCCCGTAGTCGCACTGCCAGCTCTCTTAGTACTGTACACACACGCAAAGTGCACAGTGTTTGAGGGTGTTTATGAAGCACGAGCAGAGAGAATCTGTTGTCATGTTATCTCGCTAGATGAAGAAATGTAATGCCACCAGAAAGTGTCTGCTGTTCTTCAGAGTTCTTGTCCTCAACTAGAAAGGTTGAAGCGAACATAGGGAATCTGCTGATGGAATATAAAAACCAAATCTGAGAGCAGTTTGGGATGAGGCTGCCAGCACCCTTCAAGGGGCAAAAGGGACAAAGACAAAAATGTCTCGGGGCCACGTAAGTAAAACCAGGTGATCAAGAGTTAAAGCTGCTGCATTGATTTGCTCCATGTTTGAGTTGTGGGAACACTGGAGCCATGAGAGCTTTGTTGCAGTGGGATCCTTCCCCATCCACAACAGTGTGAGAGAAAGTTGCAAAGGAATTAATCTTTCTGGATTTCCCTGAAGCCAATATGTGCTTTCATGAGATAAAACAAGATTTACTCATTAATATAGTTTTTAATTTGAAAGATAAATCCCTCAGCAGTCTCTTTTGCCTCTGGCCTCCGTGCTCAGTCTCTCTGTGCCAAGCACAGTACTGAGCCAGCTTTGCAGCAGGAATACTGCTAGACTTGACAGCAGGAGTGAAGGGAAAAGGCCTGATGCACACATGTCCAGTAAATTGTCCCTTTTATTTCCTTGCTGAAAGGCACTTCTTTTTTTTTACGCAAAAGATGTGAAAGTGTGTTTTTCTTTTGCCAGTAATTCAAGTTCATACATTATCAGGCCCATAGGATGCAAGCCCTTCTTTGCGGTAGGTCTTTGCTAGGAATCATGCAGAGGGATTCAGTCCAGTGCCAAGTGAAGTGGTTTCTCTCTCTTCGATGGTTTTGGCAGCACCTTCTGTTGCACTTAGTAGAGACGCTAAACGCTTAGCAGGATGAATAAATACAAGCAGTAGCCGACTTCTGCTTCTGAATGTGAAGTTTTAAACAAGGAATAACTTTATGTATTTTGTTTAAGCTATATAACAGTATGATTTAGACCAAAATTCTTAGTCGTTGGTCATACACATCGAATCATACACATCAAATATATTTTCATTTGTTTCAAAGTGAAAGAATTTTGGAGAAAGTGCTGGTATGGCTTGCAGAAAACAATGATGTAAGCATAGTAGTTCTGGGATTTTGATCCATTAAAGCCTTGCCAGGCTCAACATTCAGTCCAGAGACTGCAGCTGCCAAATGGATATATGTTCTAGAAGGATTTGTAGTTTCTGCCAAATAAAACTTTGCTGTGTAATTCTGAGTAGTTCAGGAGCTGCATGTATGGGAAATCCTTTGTCGGGGGGGACAGTTTCATATCAGACTGGCAGCCCCAGACTCCATCAGCTTCCAAGATTCCGCACCGTGTTCAGGATAGGTGTAGGCGAGGTCTGCGACAATCTCTCTTCTTCCCTTATGATTGTAGAAGGGGGCAGCAGGAGGTGTTTGTTCTTGTCAGATGAATAAAATGAGACTGTCCTTTCGTTTAGTAAAAGGAATGCATCCAGTCACCCATGCAGCAGGAATAAGACCAGACAAATCCTATCTTTTTGCCTTCCAGAGCCAAGGCACCAAAACCGGCATGGTGGTATGTTGTCAGGATGTTGGTAATATAAGCTATTATCACGTAATTCTGAACGGTATGAATTTTTGCTCCAGGTATTGCTAAAGGAGGAAAGGGAGGATGATGTGTGCTTGCTGCTAGACTCCAGTGAGTTTAAGGTTGGTTCTTATCAAAGCAAGCTGTGCCGAAAGATAATGCTTGAAGAAGGGATTTCCAAAAAGAAAGTTTGCAGGTAATTATCCCTGTAAAGTAAAGGAGAAGGATGTGATAGTGGCAAGATGACTGTTGAGATGCTACAGACTCATTACCTCCCTAATGACTTGTAATTAAGCAGCATCTTTGGAAAAGTCTCTGCTTGCTGGGTGATCTCCAGCCACCTCAGATCTAGACACCCAATAAGTATTCATTCCCCTGGGCATGCATCAAAATGCTCTGGATGCAGAGTCAGACTAGTCAAGTAGAAAAGACACAAGTACTAGAGAGCCAGGTTAGCCTCTGTGGGCAAAGGAGAAGGAAAAAGGGATTTAGGGGGTGGGGGTGTGGAGGTTTCTTTGTTTCTGATGAGCATGGAGAGCAAGCTTATTAGAAGACATTAATGTCTTTTTCCAGGAGCTGGACCCCGGTGAGGGGGAGGCAGATCCCTCTGGCTCTGCCCTCTAATGCCAGCTTGGCCCTGACTTGCCCACATTCGCTGTGAGGTCCCTGAAACACAGGCCCTGTGTTTTGGAATTTTATCATTTCCAGAGATGGAGCAGTGTGGAAAGGCTTGCAGGAGCTCACCTGTATTTTCCTATACTTTCAGGATGTTGACAGAAGGAAATTTGCTTCTTGCCTATGCTTTTTAAGATGCACATTGGTTTAGAGCAACAGGTTTGTATCATGACAAGAGTACAATAGACTAGTACTTAGATGTAAAAAAAAAAAATCCTAACAGAAAGCACACTTGGTATTTTTATCAAGTTATGCTGAACCAAGCAGGATTACTCAGTGTGTAAGTCTGTTAAAACCTTTATGGCTTCCTCTGAATGTGAATTGAACTTTTAAGGCTGGAATTGGATCTTTGAGGGCAGGAGTTGCATGCTGCAATGCTTGTGCACAGAGTGCCTAAGAACAGGTTACATCCTCCTCTTCATTCTTTTGTGACAATATATTGTCTCAATATTCTTCCAATATTCCAGTATCTCATTAAATTACAAGCAAAAATTCCTGTTTTGCAGCCACAACTACTGCATTCAGATAAGTGACTGTTCTTACACCTGCATCATGTCTGTATGATGATGACGGCTTGAGTGGTGGGTCTAGAGGAAGGGACAGGCTGGGATATTCTTACATGGGTAATAACAGCAAAGGGATGGGATACTCTTACGCATGTAATAGAAAAAGGAGAGCAACGTTCAGTCTAGACCCAGAACCACTAAAGAATCCAAAAGGATTTGTGTTCACTTATGCCATTCTAGTAAAAGACCGGGGAGAATACTCCAAAATATTTTAAAACTCCTTTTGGACTACCTTGAATACAATTCGTCTGAAAAACAGAGAAAGCACAAGTCGGGAGGAACACCTTCAACTGTGTTGCTTATCAGATTCCAGGCCCTCTAAAATCCCTCTATTTTTGGATTTGGCACTGCTACTCTTTTTTAAATAGAAGTCTAGTCTCCTGTTGAAAAGAAATGCATACTAAAACAGTTGATGCTTTTCTTTCTAAGAAAACAAAGTTAAGCTGGTTTTTCATTTCTAAAAGATTGTTTGGTCTTGTGATTTTGCTCTGAATTACTTCTCTGTATATATTTGATTCCAAATACTGATCAATGACAGTTGGAATATTAAAAAAGAAAAAAAAAAAAACCAAAACACCAAACCAGACTACCTCCAGAAAGTTCCGTTGTTTCTTTTTTCTTCTTTATTTCTTTAAGCCTAAGAAAAAGCAGCTGCCAGTGCATTCAGTGGCTGTCAAATAAAGCACTGTCAGTAAGTCTGACTTGCTGTGAAATATTAGTAAACAAGCAGTTATGTTAACAGTAGCCAAGTTTAACAAGATCTCCACTTATTATCCTGTCATTTTTTGTGGAAGAATATGCCATTGCTGTCAGATCCATCTGTTCAATTGCACAGCCTGTGCATAGAAATCACCTAGTCTCACACATGGGGAAAGATTTTGGAGAAATCTGAAACTGAGAATGAAAGATGAATAGAAGATCTGTTAATAAATAGTTAGGGCTCAATTCGGATAATTGACCGTCTGGCCAAGAGCAGCCAGGTTTTGTTATGTTGTGTGTAGTGGTGAAAAATCTGGCTATCTGGCCCAATGCAAACATGGTTTGTTGTAGTCTGCATAGATCAAATGTTACCCGCAGCTTGGTTCATCACAAAATAATATGGAGAGGAAGCAGAAGAGAGAACATTGCTGGGAAAAGCTATGGAAGAAAAGCGTGTAAGAAGGTATCAATTTAAACATATTTTTTTCAAAAATAGACAAATTAACCTGATCACTTGCCATAAAAATCACTGCTGGTGTAGTTGGAATACCTTTCTTGGAAGCGGTGGTATGGAAAAATTAACAAGCCCTGGAGAAACTTCAAGGGATAAGTATATATCCCTAATAATGTTCTGTTTATGCTGTTCCATCTAAGAGGTTGAAGAAAAGTTGCTGGGTAAGACAATAGATGATTGAATGGTCTGTTGAACAAAACCAAAAGATCACCATTGGATTTGGCTATGGGGGGAGTGAAAATCTGGTAAGAGGTTGATTGTCTTCCTGTTCCTTCTGCGGAGGAGAGACCTTCTCTGGAAAAATAATTGGGAAATCCAAACTAGTTATATATCAGTCATCGTCAATCAATCAATAATGGTTTATCTAATTCTAAAACCAATTCAATAAAAAGTGAATCCTATTGCTGCTTTCTTCCATAGTGGTGAAGCCATCTCCCATCACTGTCAAACCTGTCTGCTTGCTTCTTGGGTACAAATGAGCTTAACAGGAATTCAAAGGCCGTGCTGAAAGGACTGGCAATGGAATGGGATGAAGTGACAGAAGCGTGGTAGGATGTTGACAGGAACTGTTTGGGGTTTTAACCTGGCTCCCTGAGCAACGCTAACACCTTTATAGAACTGACAGAATTACTTAATAGCTGCCAAACATATATTCGTTGAAGTTTAGTAAGTTGCTTGCTCAGACATTAAGGATTGATCCAGCTTTGTGACTTTTGCACGGCAAATTTGTGTCAACTGTCAAATGTCTTTGCTGCAGACGCTGCCAGGGACTATGGCATACTTGTAGAACAGACTTCTGTCAGCAACTGTATTGTCATTCTGGTGCCTTTTGCAGTTTGGGATTTTTACTTGCCTGTCAGTGCAAGTCTGAATAATACTCTTAGCTACTCTAAACTGAAATGGATCCTTTCATTTCCATGGGACTGGTTCAAACCTCAATGTATTTAATAGATCTATTTGGAGATACTCAGGGGTGTCAGGTTTGGAAGATTTAGTGAAGTCACATATTCTGTAATGTCAAAATTTGTTTAGAATTTCCCTTACATCATCTATGTAATGCACGCTTCCTCTCCTTTTTGCTATTCTGTACTATAGACAAAAAGTTGTTGATAGACAAAAAGTTGTTTTGTTTTATTTTGACAGTGGCCTGTCCATATGGCCTCTCCATTTGGCAGCCCTGGCATATGTCACTTTGCACTGGTGAATTTATTATGTTGTCAAGACTTAATACACCTGTTCATCAACAGAGATAGCGTTGCTAGTAGGAAAACAAAAAGGATCTACCAAAGCATTCAGCTAGCATCTTTAAGAGCCAGAGACCAAATGTACTCTATTTGGTGGTACATGTGAAGCTACTGGCTTCTGGCAGGACACTTCTGGTGTTAATTCCCCCTCTACCCTGGGTGAAGCACATCTCTCTTGCTTGCCTTCACACCCCAGGTGCAGACAGAAAGAGCCAAAGAGGGGTTGAACACACAATAGTACAGATGAGCTTTGTGTCAAACCAGGTATGTGTGGTCAGTCCTGCCCGTGGTGGATGTCGCTTCCTCTCTGGTCTTCATCACAGCTCCTGCTGCTCCAGGACAGCTGAGAGAGCAAGGAGCTGTGGGGCACAACTGGGGTGTCTCTGAAATGTTTGGCATTTTCTTGGTGTTTTTTTTTTAGTTTGAGTCAGAGACTGTGTTCTTTGCCCTTTTATAAATGAAAACAAAATTTCATCCGTATTGGAGCAAGCTGTAGGATGGCTTTAGCTTTCCATGGCATGTATTTTACCTTCTGTTTGATCAGCGTAATTAACGGATCACAGCCTCCAGTTCTGGTTGTGACAGAGGGCTTTTTTGGAGCTTTGAAACAGTTCCCTCAGCTTACGTCACTTTTTGCCCCTCGGAGTTGTGAATTGTCAGGGCTTTTTGCTCCACCCAAACACAGCACAAGCATGTGGGCTGTCCTGAGTTTGGGGGTGCCTGGAGCTGTGCTGGTGGCTGGCCGTAGGGAGGACCCAGCTGCCAGGGTGTTGATTTGAGCAAGGACAGCAGGGAGTGCAGAGATAGTAGCAGTACCTGGGCAGGATTCTTGCATGCCTGTTGCTAGCTAACAGTGTTAGGGTAGGTGTAAAGTCGAAGCTGCCAGCTGTGTGGTTTCAGGCAGCCAAAGGAAGCGAACGATCTCTATTAAAACCCAATAAGATTGGTGCATGCATGGGAGTGTAATTGCATTCTGGGCTGCAATAGAGATATATCAAATCCTACCTCTGCCCAGAGCAAGGTGGCGAGTGTCCACCGTCACCTAATCCGGAGGGATAGAGTCAGCCCACAGGAGCAGAAAGAAGCGGAGTCACGCTTCAGTGGGCTGTCACACTGGGAGTTTCTGAGCATTTTTATTTTTTCGTTCTGGATGGGAGCATTTAAGGTAACACTTGATCATTATTTTTCAACTTTTTTGTAACTATGGAGACCAGCAAAGCAGAAGCTCTCTAGGTACCATTGGAACTAACTCAGACATTTCTGTCTCTTTTGGCCCCTTGTCAAATCTTTTAACTTTCTGGAAACTGGAAAAAAAGAATCAGTGGCATATGCAGAATATTATACTTTAGATTGAAATTCAGTGGAATAAATGTGAATTAATCTGCATTTGAAAACAAAGGCTAACTCTCAAAAGCCCCTCTCCCGAAGCCACTGCTCTGAATATGAAAGGTATGTGCTGATAAAATCAGCAGGTATGGCAGCTCTCTTGTCAGACAGGCACCCACTTCTTTTTAGAACAAAGGCAGGAGGACCTGTACCTGGAAATGACAGTAACTGAGGAGGTGGAAAAAGATGGTGGAAAATGTCTTGTTTGGAATACATATTTGAATCTGCAAATTGTTGGATAGGGATAGAAAAGTCTATATCATCTACCTTCCCACGATTAAATACTACTATTGTGATAGGATTGCATTGTGCCGAGCCCTGTTTGAAGGAAGGAGCTTTGATGGATAAATGAAGTGAAGCCTGACTTTAAGGATTCATGTGTCTCAAGTTAAGCAATTTTGCCAAATGTACTATGTATAGTCCTGCTTTAGTTTTATTAGATGATCAGCAAGTTTGTTATAGTCCTTGATTCCCTACACACATGTTCAAGTATTACTGAATCAGAGAGGATAATTTATTTCCTCAGTATTTGCTTTAGGGGGTTGTAGTGTGTTTAATCTTGGGATAGGGCAGCAGAGAAAAATGTTTCTTGTTTTGGTATTTTTTTTTTATGTTTCAATCAAATGTTTGTGAAACAGGCAAGGCAGTCGTTCATGCATCCTCTCAAGAGCTGAGGATCTGTGCAGTCAGTAATTTTAGTCTCCAGGGTAAGTCCTTGAGGGAGTCCTGCCGGAGGTCCCAGCAGGAACGCTCACCTCCGGCAGTCCTGGGCTTCCCTTTCTGGAGGAAAGCTGCTGCAGGAGCCAGGCAGGTTGCTGAGGTGGCTGTGGGGAAAGCAGACTGAAGAGGACATGTTTCCTGGATGGGGAGCAAATAGTCTCTATGAAGCAGCAGTAGAATCTGTCCCATAAGGAGAGCCCATAGGAGGATTCCTGCTCCTAGACCTTAGCTTAATTTGTCCAGCAACTGGCTCAATCCTCAGATTGTGCTTCATTGGAAATGTAGCAGCACCTTTCCCCTGTGCCAGCCGGGAAATGAGTGATTATGTAGAAAAAGCATGTTTTACTGAATTTGTATAGTAAATGCACTTTTCCTTGAGAAGGTGACTTGGTGGTGCACAAAAAAATGAGAACGTGGAGGTCTGACTTGCGCGTAGAAAGATTGTTTACAATGCCTTGTTTGTGGCAACAATCCTTAACTAGCTGGGAGGGCTAAGGGATCAATTCATTGCTGTAGTGATGTATGCAAAGATGCTCCAGACACGCACTGGGGGAAATGCATTTGTGGCAATGAAAATCTGTTAATTTGTGATGCAATGAGTTTTCACATGTCAGGAGATAAATAACTAATACGATGAATATGGATGAATTTTAATAGGACTTTTAAAGTTATTTGGAAGTGATCATCAGTACCCCTGCAGTTCTGTAATATTTCAGCCTACACAATAATCGCCTCATTCTGAAAACTGTTACACATGAAGCTTTAGTAGCTATGGGAGAATTCTTTTATTTTCTCTGTATTGTACAGAATACTGAATTTTATGACAGCATAATAAATGTCAGGATAAATAAATGACTAATTCATTGTAGCAGTAGTGCTAGTGCCATAAAACATAAGTTAATAAATGACAACTGTTTAGACAGACTTGAGCCACGCTTACTCTACAAGCATTTTAATTGCAGAGGGGAGAGTTTTATGAATGCTTTTCTATAAAGCCAAGGAATGACTGGCAGTACTTGAAAATAAGGCAGGATGCTGCACTGGAAGTAGCCCGATTGTACGGTTTCAAGTATGGTTTGTTACAACTGAACAAAGATGTCAGACATTACCACCCCATCTCTTCTCCACAGAGCTATCTGCTTCACTTCAGCAGTCTTGTCCCAAGTCAACTCTACTGTTTAAGATAATGCTGATAGAGCTACTAAAACCTTTCTTTTACTACCTTGAGGTATTTTGTATTTTATCCTGCCTGACGTAACCTTGGTGTGGGAGTCAAGCGTCCCATCATTGCTGAGGAGACACAAACTGCATGGAAGAGCTCTTCTTACTGTGTCCTGAGAAGTGGCCAGCTGTGGGTTGTGCTGTTTCACTCCTGCTTGGGATGGTCACATCTCCTTTCTGAGTTGTGTAGCTAGCCAAAACTGGGGGAAGCAGGTCTAGCAGGCTATTCCCCTAAAAAATAAAAATCAGTGATAGTATCGGGTATATTGATGCGTCTTTGGTGCAATACCATTTCTCTGTTAACCAGAATACACGAAGAAAGAGGCAAAACAGTTCTTACTCATCACTCTTTTGTCCAGCCCTTATCCTACAGAGTCCTCTCTCGCAGGGCCAAGCATGGCTGTTTCTCTGGCTGCTTCTTGCCTCTGCATCTGCCTCTGTCCCCTGCTGAGCTTTGTCTTCCTTCCTTCCCACGGAACTCCTTCCCAAAACAGTATGTACCCAGCTCCCCTTTGATTCTGAACAGCCTTGTCTTTCCTTTGTTTTGGACAGAAACATACTTTCAGGTGGTTTCTGTAGCAGAGCAGCTCGGTCTCTGCATTCCCCTAAAATGTGACACAGCAGTAACTCACCTTGCCTGCTCCTGACACCAGGGTCCTGGGCTTGCCTGCTGGAGCTTTTGAGAGAAGACGTGAAAATTAGCTGCAGTGATGCTGTCAGCTTGTATAAAACAGGGTATATGGTGTTCGGCATCTTCCTACCTCATTAGATAATATGAGATAATGTGGTACTGCCTACTAGAACCGGGAATGACAGTGTTCCAAGATTTATATGGTTTCATTATTTTTTGAGGTTAGATGATCAGCCTTGCAGTGTATTGAAAAGGTCCTTTTTTCTCCTTAAAACAGCAATGCTGCAAATGTTGTAGGGGAGCAGTCATAGGTGCAGGATGTATCAAAATCTGAATGTGCAGAGGGATCATTTAAAAATAGGCTATTAAGAATGATTCAGAAGACAAGTTGGGAAAGAGATTTAATAAGGAGGGAAATTATCTGCCTTTGTTTTGCTTTGTTTTCCTGGAGCAGCTACTGTTTATGAAATCAATACACACAACGCTATGTAACAACACAAAGACAAAATGGTATACCAGGGATAGTTCAGAAACAGTATTTGCTTATATTCTGTGTAACTCCTTATGCGGTTACATACCCTTACTTGTATTTAAGATACTCTTTGTGTGACGGAGTATGAATCAGACATATAAAAGACTTTCATTTTCTAAGTTGTCCAGCTGGATTTCTCTTTCCTTTGCCGTTTGATCTGTGAACGTGACCTTTCTGATATTATCTGTGTGCAGTGAGACTGTATATTTTGTCCAAGGACAACACACTGGCTTGTGCCAAGTGTATTATGCCCCAAAGCATAATGCAGTGGAGTACGAAGAACCACCCCAGGGAACTGATCCTATGTCTAGCTGTTAACAGCATTAATAGTTTTTAGGTGACTCCTAAAGCAGTGAAACTAATGGATACGCGTATGAGAACATAAATGTCAGCTACCATATGTAGTTTAGAGATACATTGTTTGGTGACAGTCCCATAATTTAAGATCTGTATTTAGTTTGATCTATGTCATTATGATGATATTTTCCCCAAAAGAGAAAAAAATTAGAGAAGCACCAATATGCTGATTGATTTCAATGACTAACATGGCTTATTTAGACATTCTTTGATACATATTAAAATTGGCAGTGGAGAGCCAAAGAGACTCTTTGTAATTATGGTATCTCCTTCAATGAACTTGGAAACAGCTGTTAACAGCAAATTAGTTAACAGCACTAATTAAGCTAGAAAAACAATATAGAGAGGATTAATATAGGCCAGGAAGTGGCTGAGCAGTGTAATAGCATAAGACAAACTAAATCTGTCCCAACAAACAGCCCACTAACACAGTTCACAGGTGGCATTGACACTGAGAAGGATGAGACTGGAAATTAATGGATTTAATGGGTTTCTTGAGGACTGGCCCTGAGTTGGCAGGGGAAATTAGCAGTCTGACTTTCTGCATGCTTTTTGTTTCAAAGGAGATGTTGATAGAGAGTGAAAAGGCAACTATGTTCCTCAGATTGCTGGAAGGAAGCCTGTTTTGCTCCAGAGATCTCTTTTTTTTTTTTTTAATGAACTTTGAGAACCATACATCCGCCTGACAGTCAGACTTCAGTGTCCTGCCTGGAGATGAGGTTGGTACCAGCAAGCCTTCAAGCTCATTGCATGTGAGATCTTGTTCTGCATCCCTTCTTTGCCTTTCTGCTCCTTCTTTACCTGAAACTGTCTTTTCATTGCATGATCTGAGCTAAAGCTCTTCCACTTGGTGGGGAGAGCAGGAGCTGCCAGGCCGCTAGTGCCCTCCTCTTCTGTATCTGTGCAGTCCCAGCCCTGGTTTGTCCCACAATTTGTCATAACAAAGTGCACATATGGATGTTGAAAAGTAGCAAAAGAACTGATAAAAAATGCACCCAATATAAATTCATGAGCAAGGTAATGCAATAGGATCATTCCAACACAAAGGTTATTTTCTACTTGCCTTTTTAATTTGAAATATTCAGAACAGTTTGAGAGTTTTGACGTGTAATAAAATCCTGACCTGTTTTCCACAAAATTGCAGTTGTACAGCCTTGGCTTAATAATATATTGCCATCTGGAATTGGGTCAAAGCAAATCCACATACATTATATAACTTGAATTGGTTTATACAAGGAGAAGGGGATATAATATCTTAAGCCTTTTAAATAAGGGATAAGTGCAATACTGGGAATTTGTTAATATTATCCCATGCTAAATTTTAAAATGCATTTCCAGGTGCAGTGTTTAAAGATGAGGCTGTTTGTTTGATGGGATCATTTTGCTTTCATGTATCTGAGTTCTAATTGGTAGGGATGCCAATAGACTGTTATCCTGTGGTTGGGTATTACTGTGGTCAGATGCTGTTGGGGTGAGCTCGGCAGAAAGACCTGAATGAACAGGGAGAGAGATCTTCCAGCCAGAAGAGGAAGCAAATAAATGACTTGCCAGAGTGAATAGAAATAGTTGTGGTTTAAAGTCTAGGCTCTCCTACACTGTTCATGAAAGTTAGCCAAGAACTTAAAAAATAGCTGCTTCTATCAGTATTATAAATAATTGTCCAAGCTTTTCTATTTTAATAGGAGAAAGTTCATTTTTTTGACATTTTAAAGCATATTGACTGCTTTGGAGGCTAGAGGGAAATGTGTAGGTTACCAGTGCAGTTCCAGGGCTCGGTTTCTTGGGTACTCTCCAGTAAGTTGCTGTTCAGCTTAGAGGTGATCTCGTGCTTTATTCTGCAATCTCAGTGCAATGTAAGGCTCGGTTACTGCCTCCCTAAGTTTTTTGTTTGGTTTTTTTTTTTTCCTTCCGTCTATGGAATGAGGCTGGGCCGTCTTACAAATGTACAGGTACATAAATCATACCTTACACTGACATTTCAACAGTTCCTTCAAGAAGAGGATCTGGGTGTTACTGGAGCCCTGCAGAGCCGCTCATGCAGCCGTGTCATGCAGCGCTGTCATGGGATGGACAGGAACATGCATGTGCCATGCCGTGCTGTCACAGCTCACATTGCAACCACTCCAGCTATGGAGCTCTGGGTGCCAGCATGGTGGCATGACATTTTCTAGGATAATATTTTTAGGTGTCTCAGTTGTGAAGGTTTTCTTATGTTATCACTCCAATTTCAGAGTCCAGGACATAGCATAAAGAGACCAAGCCTCTGATCTTAGTGACTTGTACTTATGTATATATATATTATATATACATCATGCTTTTGGAGTGGTATCCCTGAAGTGACTGGGGTGCAAGGTGGCAGTGCTGCAATGTGGAATGAAGTTCAGGGATTTTGCAGCAATAAGTGCAATACAGAAGTTAAATTAAAAATAGATCAACTAAAAATATACTGTTATCAACACGTCTTGTGTAGGAGCCTGAAACATGACACGTTGTCAGTCATTAGCCCCCAAAATCAATCAAGAGGCCATGTGGCACGGTGGCCCTGACAATGAGTAAAAGGAATAGCACTTCTCACCTGTTGCTGCCATAAATGCAGTCTAGCCAGATAGCGACTGGAAATTTTTTCCACATGATGACATGTGGCTGATTTGAGATGAGCTGGTGTCACAAAAGTCCCCTCTCTCTATAGGTGGCATGTAGACAGTTGTCAGGCACAGGACAAAGGCCAGAGAATAGGCTTTTAGGACTACTTTATTTTAAGTAGGTTTTTTTATGCTGTCATTGCCATACGCATTGCCACATTTAAGGTCATGACATGATTTGGCTAAAATCTGAATGTTATGGTTCATGCTGCCCTTGTTCTTTCCCCAAGGAGACAATTGCATCTGCAGTATATGGGCTTTTTGGACAGAACTGTTCTTTCACAAGTACTGCTGCTGTAGAGTTGTGTTGGCAAGGACAAGAGGGTGGCGTGGTTTGTGACAGTTCTTAGCTCCTGGAAGGAGTCACAGACACGATCATCCAAAGATTAATTTAAGCTGTGTGTGAAGGGCACAGTTTCAATGGGGATTCTCTGGGATCATATTTAATTCACCTGAGCTTATTTTAAAAATATATAGAGCCATATTATCAAATCCTGCACTGACATACGAACTCTTCCTACCCTACTGATTGATGTACAATGCAATGTTATATATGGCAGGTAGCCACCGGTTTTCATTAGATGCAGGAGGACCTGGTGCCGTGAGATTCACAATCAATAGCTCAAGGCAAAGGAGCTACAGAAAGAGTGATCAAGGAGATGATCAGTACATTATAAAATATTAATTTAATAACTTTACATAATTAAGAAATACATGTTAATATATCAATACAAAAAGATAAAAAACACATGACATTGAATATTAATTGTCTCGGGTTTAATCTCACATAATACATACAGAGTTTAAAGTCAATGTAATTACCTATGCTACTAATTTAATTAGCATTCATTTAGAAGAAAGCATCCTTTGGCATTTGACAGCATTTAAACTTTGTGTTGCTTGTTCAGAAGTAGCTATGAGGAAAAAAAAAAATCAAGTCCACTTAGGGAATGTCTGAAAAAATTCTAAATATTTTGAAATTGAACTATTTCCTTTATTTCATTCCCATGTGTATGCTCACATAAAAATAAGCATTGGAGCTTTACAATTCTCATTTTGCATGAATAATTTATTTTCAGGATAGATGATAATACTAGTATTCACAGAGCATACTTGAATCAATTAGCAGCAGCATCAGTTTCTCTAGAGAGGAAAAGTGATTTGTGCTTCATGTGGGTTTCAGTATGTTCTAAACTATTGCTGGCAGTTGGTGATGCTTCTAATTGTTCATGTAACACATGGAATATTTTGACTTTAACGTGTTTGATTTTGTAACCTTTTCATTAGAAAAATTAACTGCTTTGGAGCACCTGCTGAACTAGCAAAGGCATTGGTGCTCAGATAAAAATAAATAAGTAATTCTGAGGTACACTCACAAAACATAAACTTCTTGTTATCTGTCAATAATATAATCTAGTATACATTGCATATATATATATATATAATCTATATATAGCCCCAGAAGGTTTGTTTTCTTGTACACACTGAATACAGCCCATATTTGCTCTCTTCATGGATTTTGCTTTAAATGTCAAGATAACTTATTAAAGGGCTATTTTTAGATATTATCTCCCTATAAAAATCTCTGAAAGTATCTTCTTTTCCTTTTTGTCCTAGCCTTTGGGCTTATCTGTGTGCCTTTTACTTACAGAATGATTTTTAAAGCATTAAGCCATTACAAAAGATAACATGCTCTTTATGAGGTTTAAAGATAGCTTATTTCAATTTAGTATAAATGAAACAAAAATAAACCAAATCTGAGGAAAGCCTTTTACTGAACTAAGAATTTCTGCATTTTGCAGCAATTAACTTAAGAAGAATTAGTGGTAAGTTTCTGTGTGTAAAGCAGGCCTCACAAAAATGACCATTGGCCTTTTATATTTTGAATAAGGATTTTATAAACCCATCTGCCTTCACTGGCAAAGTAATGCCAAATTGCTCTGCTTCTCCAAACCATGCCACTGCTACCACTTTCATTAGCATCATGGATATTTACTGGATTTTATATAAATGTATAGAACAAAGTAGAATAATCTATTAAAAATTTTTTTTTTTTTTTTTTTTCTAGAAGTTAATTCAAATCTAATTCCCTCACCAAATGTGTAGTCTTTTGCAGGATTCTTTCTGCCTCTTGGGCTCAGATCTAGAACTGGAAAACAGAGAAGAGTGCTGGAGCAAAGGCTGTGGAAGGGCTGCCAGAGCAGCCTGGCAAAGGAGAGGAACTGCAGGTTGTTGCAGTCTGGGCTGAAGCTCAGAAAGCAGAACATGTGCAATCCCTGCTCAGCGCAGTGAGTGTCTTTCGCCTCCATTGTCTGAAGCAACTACTAATTGGTTATCTTAATAAAACGAAGTTATCTCTGTGTTAAATTGCTCATTAAAAGGTTGGCATTGCAATGAAAGCATGCAAAATGCTATCGTGTGTATCCCATCTGTATGACCATGTGCAGCTTCTACTCTGAATGTGCTAGTAGAAAAGCCTATGTAAATGGTAAAAATAGCAAAAAATAACACCAATTTTGGTGAAATCTTACTTGTGACATCCTTTGTCATTTGGGGTGCGTTACAAAACATGCTGATTCTTTGAGGAAAGACAGGTGAGTTCTGTCATTTATTCTTTGCTCCATAAAAACAAGGGAAGGGTTCAGAGAAGTGGTGTAACAGAAGTGTAGATCATGGAAACATTTTCCAGGGCAGGGCTGTTCAGAAAGAGCTGTCTTCCAAATGTTGATTAAATTGGGATCTTTTCTCACATGGTGGTTATTTTAAATCATATTTTAATGTCTGTGACTGTGATATATCATTGAAAGAATGGAAAAGGAACCATTCCTCAAGTGTTTAAGAAACAAAACCTTGCTAAGAAAGTGTATCTGTGTGTATAGGTGGGTGAGAGAGGAAGGGAGAACTGGCTGTATTTTCCTTCTGTAGGCTCTGTATTCAAAGAGAGTTTTGTGTCCAAAAATCGAGGACAAAATAGTATTTCTCCTCTTTAAATAATATGCAATATCATTAATTATAGAAATACTTAATTTGTATCTTTTTTTTAATCATTCAGATCTGTTTTTGCCAAACACTCAGTACAGCTGTGACGCACCGCTGGCCTAGCTGCCCAGGACTGCAGGAAGGGGTTGCCATCTGCTGGCAACCACCCACCCCAGCCTGGAGCTGGAGCGCGCAGGCTGATGCAAAGTGACTGGGGCAGGAGAGATTTTGGGTAGTGGGACCTGACTCCTGAAGTCCTGGAGAAGTTAGATGATTTACTGTGATCCCAACAGTTCAGTCTAACCTGAACAGTAGCAAATATCACAAATTTTGTGTACCGTGGACAAAGTCAGGTGAGATGATGTAGGTGCACGTGTGGCTCCTGCTTAGGAAACAGCCTGAACCTGTTGCAGTGGCCAGATTTAACTAGTGCATACCATCTGTGGCTGCTCTGGAAAAGAGGAGGCTAATTAGTGTTGACCCCTGGTTTTGTGATTCGATAGTGGAACTGGCTTCTGAAAGCAAAACTCATCAAATTTTGTGAACTCAGTCTGCAGCAAAATACATTCTCAGTAAAGAACCTACAGAAATGAGAAAGCCAGGGAAGGATTAAAGTTAAACACCAAAATCTGTGTTTCTACCTGTAGGTATTGCTCCCAATTACTCAAGTGGTGTGAACAGTAGCCAAAATGCCAGTGCTCAGTCATTTCTGAGCATCCTTGGCTTGTGCACACAGGTACCCCTGGCTGAGGACAGTGAGGTTCAGGTGCCCTGCTTCGTTTCCTGTAAGTGTAGTAGGATTCATTTGAACAGGGGCAAAGACACTCTAGAGTGAGGAAACACTCAGCTTTTTCAAAGCCCCAAAACACTAGATATATCTTTCCTGAGAAAAGTGTTAAGTACAGAGTATTTAGTGTCTTAACAAACAAACAAACAACACCACACCTTTTTGTGTGGATAGAGCTCCAGTGCCTCAGCTGAGTGATGATGCAACAGAGCATCTTGTGGGTTCCCTGTAAATCTGAAGTTGCACTGTCTGTCGCAAGAGGGTACTGCAGCACAAGTGTAGAAGCTGCTGTTCTTCACGCTACCTTTTCTTTAAGGACCTGGTGTTTATAGTCCATATCTAGCTAGTAAAGCTGGCTATGTTCTTACAAATAAGATACTTTTGTTTTAGTCTGTGCATGGAAGAGTCAATTTTTTAATGTTTTTGAGAACTTTATTTCTGGTTGGATAAAACTTGGTAACATTTTAGTGGCTTTTCAAGGCTTGCAAAGCTTTTTTGAATTAAGTGATTTGTTCTGGTAATTTTAAAAACACATATTTTCCCCAGCACAGAGGATTCATTTAAAAAGGAAAATAGAAGCTATAGAAAAGGAAGGGAACATATATCCATCTCATGTTCTCCCACAAGTAGATGGACTGAAAAAGGAAGTTGTCATCTCCACAGAGGTATAGAACCTAGGCATACTTATGCCAGAGTCACCTGGAAAAGGAGAGAGAAAATGACTTGCCTAGTTGTCCACAAAACGCAGTGGAACGCTTAACCAGCCCCTCCAAGAGGACAGTGTCAAATCTTGCATCGAGATCATGCAGATTAAGCTCCCATTCAGAAATGGTAAGTCTGCAGTGTGCAGAGCTCTCTTCCACTCATAAATACTGTCTCCTTACAGCTGAGTCTCAGCTGGTACAGTTCGTTGTATCTTAGTATGGTTTTGACCTTAGTATATTTTTGCTTTATCAGAAGTCGTTTTCTTCTAGTCTCGAATTTTGTTGCCTTTTACTAACTGCAAGCCTCGTTCAGGTTTGCTTTTTCCAGTTTTTAGGAAAAGGGAATCCTCATCTGTACGGATAAGAGCAAGATATCTGTAGGTATTTCTGCTGGGCAAGGTGCAGTTTAGGGTAGGTGACTTTAGGGCTCGAATTCCAGGGCTGGTTTATACTCAGTTGTGTTGTAGTTTTCTAATTCAAAGGGGAATGTAAAATAAAAGTTTCTGAAGAAATCCTTCATTTTGTTCTAAAGAGGACATTGAAATTATCTTGCTCCATCTTTATCCAGTGTTTATGGTTAATTGGAATGATCAGATCAAGAAATAAATTATTTAAATCTTAAACACAGCATTTTAGAAAGTCTTTCACAATTTATGTTAATGAATATATCCTTTTTTCTTTAGCCAGTTTGTGTTTTGCCATTGTATTCCTTGCTGGCATGATCTAATGTTCTTTCAGAGGACACAGTAAGATGAAATAAAAATGTTTTCAGCTTGTGTATGACTTTGCTCAGCACATGAGCTGAAATCATACAAGCTAGCATTTGTTTTTGAAGGCAGTATCTTCAGTCTAGTAAGTTGTTTTCAACCAGGAAATTCAGGGCTGAACCAAGAACGGGAACACGCATCACAGCTGAGCAGTTCGGTTATTTGTTTTTCAGGAGTTAGAACAAGGGAACGACTAAAAGTGTAATTTAATATCCAGCTGTTTCCATCTCTTTGTCTGGGTACGGCCAGGGCATCATGGTAAAAAGGAAGTGCTTGAGAATTAACGATCCCCAGTTACAGGGCTGCTATAGGTACCCCTTGTTGCAGTGTCCCACATTGCTCCTGGTCTCCTGCACTGCTACCTACCCACCTCGTCCACCCTCTGAAGGAAGCTTTTCCTGCCCATTTCAATCTGAAATGGTAAAAATGTAGCCTGAGCACTAAACCTCAAACTTCACCTGCAAGAACAGTCCCTTTACAAGCCAGGGAAAGAGGGGGAGTGTACCTAATGGGGAAAAGGAGAAGAAATCGGTTGGGAGCAGCTCAGCCGGTCATTCATCCCATTCGGTTCCCTTCGCCTCTGCCCTTGGGCTGCAGGCAGTGCCAAGGGAAGGGGCAGTTCTTGTTCGTGCCCTGTTTCACCCTTGGGCGCAGGGGAGGTAGCTGGAGCCAGGGACTGGCCCGAGCAGGGAGAGCGTTTCTCCAAGCAGGTCATGGTGTTCCTTGTTTCTGCTCTGTCCTTGCAACCATCAGTTAATTGCTAGTCTTTAGGATGAGAATTGGAAAGAATTTTCCAAAAATAGTGAAAATGGCATTGTGTGCCTTGTTTCTTTTTGCCTGGTACCCTACCTCCAGGAGATCTGGAGCCAGAGGAAGATTTTCAGGCCAGTGTCAGTGGAAGGCTGGAAGATGTAGGGTCTTGAACACGGTTGACTGCTTGAAGATAGGTCACGGCCACAACTGCTGCAGAACAGTATGGGGTCTGTCCTTGTACTGGGGGTGGTTGGGGGCTCCTCTCAGCTTTTTGCCAGCAGAATGGAGCAGTGGAAGAGGTTACAACTCCGGTGCCTGGCCACTGGCGAATGTGCCTCCCCCCACCTGCACCGAGGCCTCTTCCTCAGGCTGTTTGCTGCATACAGGGTGCACTACAGGTTAACTTTGCTTATCCAGAGAAACAGAATGCAATAATTATTAACTTCATGTTTTTGTGATAGCAGAAAAATCACATGGAAAATGCAGCATGGTAAGGCTGGAGTTTTAACTTGGGCTTAGCAGCTTGGTCAATAAGTTAAGATACAGTGCAAATCTGAGTGACACATTAAATGCCTTTAAATTATGAGGAAAATGCCAATTTTTCTTCAGCTGTCACAGTAAAAGCCACACCAACAGGTTACACTAATGTATAAATCATAAAATGCATTCTCCAGAAAGCTGACATTTCCCAGGTCACAAATCCCATGGTGATTTATGGTATATGATGGGTTGGGTTTCCTTCCAGAATAATAATCACCAGAAAGGAAGAAATTCAGTGAAGTTTTTATATGGAATATCTGAAACTTGTCCTATTGCTGACCCCTGAGCTGGGCAGCTTTGGTTGCTGAGCTATTCCTGGGAGGTGTTTAGTATCCTGCATGCTCTTCAGTTCAGCAGCAAGTGAAGATGCGCAGCATTTCGTCAGACAGGGCTCCAGAGCCACTTGCTTTCTCCAAATATCTGCAGTTAAGTATGCTCGGCTCTTTGTTCACATACTGCCATCCCTGTGGGGCAGCAGTTGTCCGTGGGCTCAGCAGGCTGCACAGAACAGGCTGGAAACCCCGGTCAGGCTACGTTGCACATTGAGACTTTGCACACAGAAGTGGCAGCTTTGAAATCTGGCATTGCCTTGCATGCCATCGTTTTGTAGCGCAGCTCGCCTTCCAGTCATCTAAAGCTCAGTACTAAGAAATCCAGCTGAGACGGTTTCTCATAAATTATGTGTCAGGCAGATTTATTCACAGCAATTATCCCCATGCCAGCTAGCAAGGTATTTACCACTCACTCAGCAGCCCTTGAAATGAAACTATACAAAGACAAAACCCACAATCGTTATCGACATTATTTTTAGACACCAGCGGGGAACTAATCCAGAAATGACATTGCACATGTAGATGTCTTCACTGATAGTGCTGTTTCTCCATTATATTTACAGCTTTTTTTAATCGGGTATCTCAGCATTCAGCTGAAGTGCTCTGTCAAGAGAAATGACATGTATACCCCAAGCCCTAGGAAATAGTGTGTGGAATTAAATATTTAGTAGCTTAATAAATGGAATTTTTCAGGTCTTCAGTTGCATAGTTATCAAATCAACAACCAGTCTTTATTTTCATAATGTAAATGTGAGTGGAAGTAATCTCTAGCAATTTTTAAGGGAGCTTTCAAATGCTAAGATTGGTGTGACTAATAAAATGCATCTCATTAGACAAATTTTCCACACATCTATTTTGCGAATGCAATAATCTGATACTTTCTCACATGTTAGTCTGCAGGTCACAAGAGAGTATGGCAAAGTAATAAAACAATTCAAGGCATTTAAACATGGCTTTTGATTTGCTAGTAAATCAGGTTTTGTTTTGTTGTTTTTTTTTTTTTTAAGGAAAAAGCTCAATTGAAAGAAAGGTGATTTTAAAACAAATAGTACAATATTACAAAGCTATAAAAATTTTATTACTTGAAGAATTTCTTTTGTGAAGATGAGTTGATATGTCCCTCTAATCTAATATAAAGCAGTGTAGCCTACAGTTGTTTATATGAATCGTATAGTATTTGTAAAACTGAAAGCATTTCTTTGCCAATCTACTGAATGCTGTATGTAGAATTTCAGATGTTAGAAGTATGGCTAACTAAAATATAAATTTGACATTCTAATATTTGATATCTAGGTACTAGTGAAATTATGATTAGAATGTACTCTAAACATATTGGCTATTTAAACAATAAATATTGCCAATTTTCTTTGCAAATTGGGTGGTATTTTAGTGAGGTGTTCTGACAGTTGCTTCCCAAACATCAGACACTAAATCACTCAAATTCAGCAGAAGTAGCATAGCAAATGCATCCATGTTGTTGTTACCAAGCAGTTGATATTTGCTTTCTCTGTTGTATTCCCAGCATCCCTCAGAGGGGACTGTGCTATGAAGAAATCCTGTCTCTGGTACAAAAGGGGAAGAGTTTGCCTCTTAATGAGGTGGTATGTGATTGTTTATAGCTAAATCTTTCCCTAACATACTGTCTAAGAAAGCAGCACCAACTCAGGGAGAGGAAACCTGAAGCTCATGAAGCTGAGATGTTTGGCTCTGGCTCTGTGATCTCTGAACAAACACAGCCTGTATTTCAGCTTACCGTAATACCCTGTGTGTACAAACACAAGACAGTGGGTGGGTTGAGGGATGCAGAGATGCTGTAGTTTATGTTAGACCTATGCCCATTATTGCTATAGGAAAATGAATTACCAACAGCATATTGTGGCAATGTATCTGTCAGCCTTGTGGCGCCGGTATTCAGTTAGCCTGCTGGAAAGCTCCTATATAACCAGTCTACCTGTTAAAGAGTTGTACAAACACATTTCTGCTAGTGTTGGCTTGATTTTTCATGTTTTCTTTAGGATTGGACTCTGGCTTTAATTGCCCCCTTGCTCGTTAAATTTCCATGCTCATGCTCGAGGGCAGATGCTGTGGGTCCTATGTTTCTTGTGGCAAAGGCGCTCGCTGACACAGCAGCATCGACGGCTCCCCAGGTCTTCCCTGGCAGTTTTGGTGCAGAAGCAGTTAAATGCCTTGGACAAGGATGGAGCGTGGCGTCAGGTCTTTTAAACCATGGCAGGCTCATACAACTCCTTTGTACGACTGGAGGAATAGCCAAAAGATAGCTATCAGTAGAATAATGAGATTTGTATTTGTAATATGAGGTGGGATACTTCTGAGCACAGCTAGGGACATTGTTTCTTCCAACCCTTCACCAAAGCTTTGGCACAAACACAATCAAGCAGCCTGCAGAGGGTTGTCGCCACTCCCCATGGCCAGTGGCATGTGCGGCTATGCTGGGGAACAGCAGGAGCTTGTGAACGACGGCATTCATAACTTCCAGCCAGCCAATGAATCCAACAGCAGCCTCTGCTGGTTTTTTTTTCCCCTCTGGCAAAGTCCACATGGATCTGAAGAAGAGAATTTAATATTTTCTAAAACACCAGTACTGTTTTTTCCCTTAAAAATGCTTTCTCTTCTGGAAAGACTTGCAGCCGTGCTGGCTTACTTGGTTCCTTCTTCTCATTTTGGCCCTAATTCACTTGAAGTACTGAAGGCATTTAAAGTGCATTCCTAGCTTTGAGCAGTTAATGGGACTGAAATCAATGAAGCTGCTCGAAGACTGTTTTAGGTGAGACAAATCTGTCAGCCTTCAGTTCACTGAGGTATTCTAAAAAGGAGACCTCATTTCTGACCACAACTAACCATCCAAGTCTAACTCTGAATATTGAGTATTTCATCAGCCCAGCACAGAGGAAAAAAACGTACAAAAATTATAATGTAATTTGGAACACAAATAAAAATGAGGGATTTGTTTTTCTTGTGTATTATTCTTCAGCAGGCAAGAAAGTAGATGCTTTTTGCCACAAATCATTCTCTTGAGTTTTTTCTTAAGCATTGGGTAATCTCCTTGATTTTATATTTTGAAATTGTCCCCCTGCTTTTTTTTTAGGCTGTTGGACTGAGATCTATTGTAGAACTTATGTCTGCAGTTCATTCCTCCATTCAAAACAGAAGATGTGTTGTTTAAAATAATGTCTATATTGTTACATGATTCTTTGCTGCAGTTACAACTTTTATATCCTTAACCTCGTGCTTTAGACTTGCAGAACAATACTTACTATGCTTGCAGCTAAATTAGGGTAGTAGTTAGCAAAACTGTTGTGAACAGCAATGACTCTCTGTCCTTGCTTAAGGCAACTAGGCCTGGAAAGATCCCAATCTGTGAAGGTCAGATTGTCTTGTTAGGCATACATGGTTCCTGGTAGAAATTATTTCCATTAGATCAGATGTATATATAATTAGCAGAACCAAAACAGATAGGATTCTTACGGGAACAGCTATGCAGCCAATGAAGTTATTGTATCAGAGAGGTCGTTTTTTTTCAATAAATATATTACACAGAACAATCGTATTGCTTTTTACAACAAGTTGGATCTTATCCCAAAAAAGTCTGCTCTGTCGCACAGCTGGGCAAAGAATGTAAAGCTCGTATTTTATTATTGTCTCTCAAAATGATGTGATACACTGAACTGTGCATGGCATAATATGTTATGTAGCCCTGAGTTTTGTTTTACAAGTATACCCATTTTGGATAAGCAGTAATGAAATCACTTTCCTGATGTGGTGCTTGGGGAAAGGCAAGCATTTTTTAAGGACACCTGTCTTGCTCAAGAATGCAGAGGATGGGTGAAAGCCAACAGTGAAGCCATACTAGGCATATCCAGTACCAGAAAATTTCAGTACTTAGAGAACTTGCCGTTTCAGTTATTATATTAGCATACCCATTTGAAACCAGTGGAAATCTTTTGACTCGTTTCCCTGGGCAGATGAATGTGATCCTTTGAGGGGACTCATTGAGCCTTTATTGTGAAGTACCTGCAGGTCTGGACGTGCTGCAAGTGCTGTCACAACCGCTGGGAAACAGCCTGTGGGAAATTCTAGAAAGTAACAGGTCCCAGAAATTCTGCTGGTTTCAAGATTATGTTAAAATTTATGAAAAAGATGTTATCCTGTGATTGCTGTTAATTGGTAGACAGGAGTTTCAGGTCCCAAGAAAATCCTTTACGTCCTGTGCTCCTACTAGAAGAAGTGGGAGTCTGATCCTTCAGCCAGCAGAGTCCCTGCTCTCAGCAGAAACTTATTGGTGTGGACCTGGTGTTAGTGGGCAGACAGTAATGTTCAATGTTTCTGTTGCATCTGCAGAACTGGAAATTATGCCTCAAAGTACCTGCTCTGAAGCATCTCATTGTACAAACAGAAACACAAGAACCTAAGAGATAGTGAGCACAAACTGACTGAGGAACAGGTTGGTCAAGATACTGATTGCAGAAACTGGTGAAAACTTCCTTAGGTGACATGACTTGGCTTCAGTTATTTTTCGGTAATTGTCATCTTAGAATTCATGCTAACCTCAAAAGACCAAAAAACGAGGACTGTTTATAGTATGCAATGAAATCAATCTATACAAAGCTAAATTAATCAGTGATGTAAAACAACTGTCTTCAGTAAAGTTTTGCCAGAGTTGAATGCTGCGCAATCACATTTTGTATGTTAGCATGGTTTCTAAGATACTGATCACAGCAATACAAATAATTGTATTTAAAATATTCCACTGCAATTGATTTTTTGTTGTTGTTGTTGTTCATTCTAGATGAAAGTACTCTGCAGCTGGACACAAGTCATGTGTAGCCTGGGGCCCAAGGTTTCCATTCTTGCATCTAGGACAAAAAATATTATTTCTGTAAAAATAACCAGATATTTAATTGCATTTCCTATGGGTATTTTGAAGGCTGTCTCTCCCAGCTGTTTTGTAGGTGTAGTATTAGACATGTATCTGCACACTTCTGCTCTGCCTCTGCAGTCACGGAGTGGGCAGGGAACTGAGAAGGGATCCCTGGCAAGCAGCTCCTGTGTTCAGGAACAGACCCTTCCTTGGTAGGGGCTGGGATTGCATCTCCATTATAACCAGTTCTAGTCCTTTCAAAATTAAATACTTGAGTTATAAACCTGCTTTAGAACAAGTTAGATTGTGTTGGTATGAAAAGCCAGTATTTTTTCCACCTGGTGCTCTAGAATCTAACTTTGGCTCAATTCCTTTTTGTCAGGCTGTCTCATATAAGAACTCCAAGGAAGATGTGATCTCCACAGCCATTGTAAGAGAGGAAGCAATGCTGAAGAAAGGTGATAACTGAAATTTACTTTTTTAATGTAAAGTATTTAATCTTTAATCAACGAGCACATAAGAAAGGGATAATCTCCTTTAGAAGATCTGCATAATGTGTTTCTGAGCACTGTCTTGTCGTCTTGGAGCCTGCAACCAATTCCTCTGAACTACACAAACATCCAGATTAGACCTCTTCAAAACATCCTGTGCACCTGTTATATGGAATGGCTTTTGAACAGCAATTTGTGTCCTTTTCCATTTCAGAAACACACAGGAAGAATCCCTGTTTCATTTAGTATCTAGGCACAGCTCTGAAATGGGATTATGTATAAGCTTGCTGAATGTTAAAGAAAATGTCCTCCTGTGCCTGACAAAAAGCATTTGGTTAGGGGCCTTTTGCTAACATGTGATGCACCTGTGTGTTCCTTTGAAAGTTCTGTCCAGGACTTCATTTTCCCTAATAAACTTTGAATGGGCTTCTTATGCTTATTGGTCAAAACCTGTGGCCAGGATCACTCCAAGGGATCTTTATATGGAGCTCTCCTTTTATGCAATACAAGCTAGTGTGCAATTTGTTCTTTTGGCTCATATCTGACACTCATCTCCATGTTTTGTCTCTTCTGAATTAGAGAAAGTTTGCAAGGATTTATGCTATTTAGGACAAAATCATTCTCAGATTATTTTAGGAATGTTCCTCCCTTGAATTTTGTTACCCAGTACCCAAGGAAGTAATGAAAACCTGTGACTGCAACTGTAACCTTCCAGAGGGAAGATGCTAAACGTGCTTCTGTGCTTTGTGGAGTACAAGATACGTGATGATGCTTAGCAAGTAACTACTAACTATAGAAATACATATACGAGTATTACTGTGTAGGACTTGGCTTGGTTTTTTGATAGGAGAGGGATGAGAGATGTGTGAGACTAAGAATGAACTGGCGCCCTGTCATGCTCTAAATATGTGGATGCACATAAATATTACATGAACATATCATGTGGTGTTTCATGGCTGTAAAGAGACCATAAAGCAGTTTTCGCCCTTGTTTCTCTCCCTGTTCAAAAAATGATCCCTCTTTATTCAGCTTTCTCTGAAACAGATGTGCAGTTGCAGGAATAGGAAAAGGTAACCTTGAATCGCTTGAACTCCTGCCTTTTTAGACAATTGAATGCATATAGCCAAAAACTGGCATCAGTGAGCAAGGCAGCTGCAGCACGTTCCAAATATTGCTCTATTTAAAGCATCACGGGGCTCACAAGAACAACTGCAGAGGCAAACCTTAAAACTTGCCAATAAAACTAGCAGAGGGGGGAATGGCAGAACCAGGTAAGATGCACAGTTAAATGTGAATGTAACAATGTATTCTTAAAATTCATAAATCTGAGCAATGTAATGTGAAAATACTCAGCTATTTGTATTCTTGTAGGATGCACTATATATTTTAGTTTTCAGTAAGTGTAATCAGTTTAAAAGCTAATTCTATTAACAGCAATGAGTTTCAAGTAGCTTGGGTTCCTCCTGTATTTCTGAATGCTACCAGGTTTTTTTTCTCTTTAGTTTTTTCGTAGTCGTAATTTTAATTTGACTAACAATTAAATGGAACTGTGTAAAATAAGTTTTGTATGATGGCATTTTAAATATACTGTCTGTGTAGCTGAAATCTTAGCATAATGCTAGGTTAATGTATAACAACTTAGATTTTAACCCCACAAAGCTGAAGTGGCAGAGCAAAATGAAATTTTATTAATGACCTTCTCATTATAAGCACATTTCCACTTTCTTGAAGGAGAAAAGCAATTTTATAAAAATGCATTTTATATTCATTGTCATCTTCTATTTACTTCACCTAAGAGGTTCAGATGGTGAAACAACTGTAATTTTAAACATGGCGTTAGCTGTGTACACAGTTATTCAGGTAGTACTTTTCCTTGTAAAAGTAATATTTTTAATACATCTTCATAGCTACATTAAAAGCTTTTAAAGACCTTTATCTCCCTTTTTTGCACCACTACCGCTGGTATCTAAGAAGGATAGCAGAATTCTACTAAACTCAGATGCAACAGGATACTAAATGCTGTTTCTTAATTTTAGTTTTCATTGATATCCATAGAAATTATACTGATACTGGTATTCCACCAGGAATTAGTACTTAACCATATTTTGCATTGGTGGGATGTGTATTGTTATTTGTGTTTAAATATTTTTAAAAACAAAAAAACAAACAAAAAAAGCAATGTGGCCATAATCACTGAGACGGACCAGCCTGGCACCAGCACTGGCCCTTGGGTGCAGCGAGAGTCGCAGCTGGGCTTGACTGCCTGCTGCCCGCGCATGCCTCCAGCCCAACCCCAGGTTAGAAATGGTTGGGCAACCTCGCTGAAACTAATAACTGCAGGGTTTGCATGACTTTTAAATATGAAGCTGGCAAATGCCATCAATACAAAAGCCTGTCCAGTTCTGTGGTTAAATTAGATATCGAAGCACCGTAGCCTCTATAGGCAGCGTGTAAGAACGGGGAAAAACTTGTCTATTGGGGCTGGCAGCTGGGAGACATGCAGGAGATGTGGTCCTCTGGGCATGCCCACGCATTCCCTCCTCCTCTGCTCATCAGTGTAGCGTTCAAGCTGCCACCCCAGTGACGGGTTAGTGGTTTGGTTACGTGTGTGCATGTGTAGCCTACATGAGAGAAGACGCAAAGAAAACTTCTGTGAAATTCTGAGGCATTTTGGAGTAGGGAACATAAGACTGCGAGTTTGAGCTTGACAGGCTCGGGCAGGGAAACATTCCCTTCTTTACCTGTCAAGCCTCTGCCTGTTTAAAGTAAGTGGGAGCTTTTTCCACCTGGTATCTTGGAGCACCCTTGTCAGTGCAGTCAGGCCCAGACATTTTGGGGGTGAAGGCAGCTCAGTGAGACCACAGGCATCATTTTTCCCTTGGTAACTGGTAGGAGTTTTGACCAATTACAGACAGCAAAACCACGCCAACTTAGTTCTGGATAAAAGATAAACCCCAGGAAAAAAAAAAAAGAAGATAGTGATCAGATTAAGTTTGTCAGTATATTTAGGCTGTATTTAGCTTGGAAACCTGTGCTGCTGTATCCTGTAGTTGAGGGATCCTTGACTTCACGGTAGTGCTTGGGCATCCCGTGATGGGCAATTCCCAGGGCTTCCAACCTACAGAAGCTCAGAGCTCAGGAGTCTGTTTATCACATGCAGAGGAACCCTGCTGTAGCACAGCAAAAGTGCTGTGTGTTTGCTGCTCTGACCAGCCTCTTTCTGTTTATTTTGAGATAAATTCATGTTTGAAGTAGAGAAAAATTACTGTAATAGGGGAAAAAGAAAGTAATTTGTAGCTAGAACGCCAGCTTATATACACAGGTCACACTAAGATTCCTTTATTTATTCTTGCTGCCATCCAGAATTGGCCTTTTTATTTCAGCAGGCTCTGGCTCAAACCCCAGAAGCCAGGGTTTGTTTCCTTGGTCTGTTTGAAAGCAATACTTGTGACTGCAATAACCCACATTATTTCCCTCAGTATTCTGCTTGCATGTGCATTCATTTAAATGGTGATTATAATGAAACCTCATGTTTTAGGGTTTTAGCTGGTTACCTGCAGGTGTCAGAAAAGATTTGTTTCTTTCCAAAACACAGTTGCTTAGAAGTACTCTGTTTCTCTGCGGCTCGTCCCCCCACACCCCATCTCCACCCCAGGCTGGAAAGCAGACAATGCAGATGCTCTCTTTCTGGCTGTTGGTGCGCACAGCCTTGCTCCATGGCGAGGGTAATACCGATTCTTGGGTTTAGACTCAGGATAGTTTTCTCTTGGACCAAATATTGGGACCTTGGAGTTTGTCACCTTCTTCTGAGGCCTTACGAAGGGGTTACCTGCTCAGATGTCTGACCCAGCCAAGCCTGAGCCTTGTGCATATCTCGCATTTCAGTCTCTCCTGCTCGTGGCATAAAATATAGTCTTCCAAGCAGTTGCTTTATTCGAACTTGAGTCTTGGGGTATCTGTCCTGTGACATACAGGAGATCAGAGCAAATGATCTCATGGTCATTTCTGTTCTTAAACTATGAAACACAAGTACTCCCAATGGCTCCCATGAAACTCTATCCCTTGGAGCCAGCTGCTTGCTGCCTCATGACAAATGCTGGGCACAGCATTCCTGCTGACCCATCAGGACTTGCCTGCCTCTCTTATCTTACTGCATTTAAACTGGATCTCATAATATAAAACACCACATGCAGTAGACACAATGGCAACTCGGCAGAGCTCTGTCAAAACTCTTCCATGTACCCCAAGTAGGATTCAGCCCTTTATTTGTAATAGGACCTTTAGAAAAATGGCAAGTGAAGAGAAATGATTCCCAACAGAAGTAGCTTTACCTTACGAAGTGTCAAAGGAATAACAGTCTTTAAATGAAACAGGTAAGGGACTCCCCTGTGGCAAAAGGACACTCAGTTTCAGAGCAGGATTTTATCTTTTTGCTGTGTGGTTGCTTATCTGTTTAATATTTTTATGGCAGTACACGCAGATTTTCTATCTATATGTTCTCTCTTTCCCTTTCAGTAGATATACCATGCAATATCATGGTGAGACATGTTTGTGTTGTGCATAGCTTTAAAAGAGCAATGTGGAAAACCTTAAATTATTGAGCATCCATCCAAAATCTGTCTGCTTGATCTAGTGTGCAAGGTGTCGTGAATAGTTTTACATTATTAATCCTTTCAAAAACGTGGAAGGAAATCTTTTAACTGCAAAAGATGTGCTTTCAAATGTTGTAATATATTGGTAGTAATATGATCTCAAAGGTTGATATGCTGCTTTCTGGCAAGCTTCTGCTATTTGTAGGAAACTGATAGATGGGTCTTTGAAATTCTGATGCTGTATAGAAACATATTTCTATCAAGCACTAGTCCTGCTTTCTGCATGCTCCTTGAAGAACTATTGCCTGCACTGGACTCCATGTCTCCATGTAATTTTTTAGCTTGTTCTAGGACTAGTGGGCAATATACAGGCGAGATGTCATGTGTTTGTGCCTGGCCCAACTCAGCCAGGCAGGTGGTACATTCACATTGGAAACTTATGTTATTTTCTTACTTGAAAGTGGGGAACACCCTTGCAGCAGGTAATTACATCAACCTTAACTACCCTGTATCACTGTAGTGACAGGATAAGAGAGGGCTAAGTCAGGCACCCTGCACAGAAAACACAGAGATGAGCTATGAATCCCTGACACACAGCTGCTGGCAAATGTCCCTTCGGGGTGTGGGAACTCATACAGCATCCCCTTATTGCAGCCCCAGGCACACTGATCTTAAATGGGTGTGATGTGAAATAATCGCTGTATTTTTAATCTGCTGTTGCCAGCCTAATGAGATTTCTAGAAGGTGCTGCACATGTCAGGGATTGAATCCTGAATCTGCCGGGATAGCTGATATCAATAAAGCCCAGTACAGATGTTCTCCTGATGACCTGTGGCGACCAAGGGCAGAAGCGTGCTTGTCTCCTCCCTGTACCCTGCCGCTTTTGGAAGCGCTAAGCCTTGTACCTATCTGATTGCAGAGACCATAGTGTGGAAATCTCTTTGGGCTTTTGCTATGTATTCTCATTAGAAGGCCTGCCAAGATACGGTGACTCCATGCTAAAAACAGCAATCATAGATAATGTGGCCCAAGCTCACAGATATCTTTTTGCTCTGTGATAATCATGGTTTTGATGTGTTTCATTTAGTTAATTCAGCATCAATGTAATGTGGCCTTCCTGAAAAAGACCATCTTTTCTCTTTCAGCCCAAGTCCCGCTTTCACGTCTCATTGTACCTATACTCCTTGCAGTTGGCTGGATAGTGGGTTGTGCACTAATGGTTTACATTGTCTTCTCTTGATAGAAGTAAGTGACTTCTACAGTTATCATATACCATCCATGCTTTCTTTGGTTTGCACTGCCACCTTTTAAAATGTAATTTTCTTTGTTTTACAGGACAGAAGAATTTACAGTTATGTTGATTAGAAGAACCTGAAAGTTAAATTGAAATGTCTAATGACTACAATATGTATAAAATGAGTTATTTTTAATATCAACACTGTAAACATGGTGTACACTTTTTATCTACAACAAAGGTTTGAAATGCTAATTAGAACATTGGGAAGAATCATCAAACCAATTTCCCAGTTTTCAAATGTTTCATAATTGTGGGAGTAGTTTTTGGAGTCCAGTGGTAGGTCAGATACCTGCCTGTTCTGCAGCCTGCTTTGTTGTTGCCACCCTCAATTTAAGCAGTTTTGGAAACAGTATTCCCAGAGTTAGTGATGCAATGGTGGACAAAAAAGTGAGTTAACCTCATTTGTGATATGTGCCAAGCTGGGGAAGAAGCATCTCGATGTGTTTGGGAAAGTTTTAAGTGAGTTAAGATAATTTTTTAAGTTTTGTAGTAAAAAATAAATTGTTAAACTTAAAATATTGTGGTGGTACACTCTCCCTGTCCCAAGATCTGAAGTATAAAGATCTGAAGTCTAAATAAATTTTCTGAAACTACATTTAAATTCCTCATTTAAAAAAACAAACAAACAGTCATACAAGCATACTAATACATAAAGCAAAAAAAAGGCCTTTAGAAAATCAAAGGAAGACAGGGTGAGTTACATGGAAGCAATGCATCCTAAAATGTATGACTTAGACTTTCTAAATCATAAAATATTTGGGTTTTATTTAATAGTATATAGATAAATACCAAATTAACTGCTGGTCTCTTCTGTTTACATGATGTTCAGGGCCCAATTTTGTATTTTTTCCATTGGCAACCAATCCGGTTCTTGTCAAATTAAATGCTGCTGGACTCAGTGGGCACTGAAATGGATTGAGACCATGTAGAAATCTAGTCCTGTTTTCTGGCATGCTGGCAGCCCCCCTCTGCTGGCACCAGCTGGAGTGCAACCCAGCGAGACTGGAGAACAAAGCTAGAATTCAAAATGGAACTAAATAACTAGTCTGGAAAAAAATGCAATGCAATAGGTGAAAATTTAATTCCTACACTTTACAGGAATTGTTAAAAAGCACAAATACGGGACAGGGAGCTGCTGGCTGGATAGCAATTTTCAGAAAAGAGCCTTGAATTGCCATGTATGACAGCCTGAATTCAGGTCAGCAATGTCATGATGTTGGTGTGAAAAGTGAAACTTTGTATGGGATGATTATGAGAAAAAAGGCCTGAGAGATGCATGAAATCACCCCCTGCTCTACCAGCAATGGTAAGGCCTCCCCAGCCTGCTGCAGCTGCCTTGGGCACCACGGGAACCAGTCATGGGCTGGTGGGAAGAAACTCGGGGGAGAGCAGCAAGGGGGAACTGAGGTTTGTAACGTTTAACCAGTGAGAAGATGAGCACACTGGAGTGGTTCAGCCTAAGAGCAGACTGGAGAAAATGTAAGTCTTAAGTATATCAGACTTTTTGAAAGAGGAAGGGAATAATCTCTTCTTGGTGATAAACAGGCCAAGAAGTAACGAAGAAATAGAAAGTAAGATTCAGGCTGTCCAGGCACTGAAGCACTGGAAGAAATTTTTAGGCATAATAATCAGTATTATTATTGATTACTGGGAACCTTTGGAAACAGATGGACAAACATCTCTTGGGCATGCTGCAGGAGGACAGGTGATCCTGCGTTGGTGCCTGAGCACGACAATATTTGACATCTCCTTATGCACGAGTCTCCATGACTATCGGGTCCTCGCATGAAATTCTGCAGGACTGTTTGCAGAGAAGACACAGAACTGATTGATGGTAACAAGAGGCAAGTACTACTTCCAACATTAAGCTTCTGGCATACAAGGATAACATTTTAATACTGGTTGCAGGGTTAGGAAAACTGTATAACGTCGAATAGGGGCAGCTCACACATGCGGTGTGTAGGTAAAGCCACGCGAAGAAAGGCAGCAGTGCTATTACAGCAAGGAGACTGACGATGGGGGCTAATGTTCAGATGAATGCATTGCATGTCAGTCGACTGCATCTAACTATGGACTACGTAGCAGAAAGGGCTGAGCCTTCCATCACGTATTTAATGCCTTAACTTCACATGTTCTTAAATCCTCCTAGATGTTTCCTGAGTCATTAAGAGGAGGAAGAGGCACGAGAGAACCATTTCTTTAGTTCAGTCCAAGGGGCGGGTGGGCTGATTCTCTGTATTTCCCAGTTTTCATGCTCTGCTGTCAGTGAGCACGCTCATGTGCGTCTACCGAGGCAGTTCAGACTCACCTGTCAAACAAGGGTAGAAGCTGAGAGGATCACAGGCCTTTAGGTGAGACAGGCTGTATGTACCACACAAGTGCTGGTAGGTGTTGCATGATGTACCAAAATGTAGTATACTAAACTGTTTGCCTTGCAGTCATCTGAAGATACTGTAGTGCCTGAATCAGCCTTGGTATGGTACTCCTACGCCTTTCTTTAGAAACTTGGCCTTACGGGGCACATTGCTGAATATCAAACTTTTAAAATAGGTGCTATCAGCTAAGGAACTTCAAACTTTTTAGAAACAGGCAAGAGTTAATTTCTTGTGAGGCCTGAGGAAGTATTTTTAGCTTTATTATGTGGAAAATTTCTTGGAATCTATTGTTATGAAACAGAAACATGTATGTCCTTCAAAAAGAAAACATCGGACTTATTTAAGGTTGGGAGGTCTGTTGTACAGCATAGTGTGTCTAGAATTGTGGTTCAGACTCATTGTCGCCTCCTGATTATCCTGTACTAGGCGTTTTGCCTTTTTAATTATAACTTGAGATAATTATATTCACCCTCTAGATAATGTGACCTGGTCATTTAAATCAGAAATGATCATCAGATTATCTGAGCCACTGCATTTTCACAGACAGCTTTGAGCTTGTGCGCTCGCAGATTTTTGTACTAAAAAGTTTCTGTTCTCAGAAGACTAAATAATTAATAATTCAATCCCTTGTTAGAGAACTGCTTGGGGGAAGCATGTCTTGAAAATCCTAGCAAGAGGTATTTTTAAGGGAATGTGAAAAAAATCTTAGTGACCCTTGATGGGGTTAGATAGAGAAAGAAACTTTTTTTGAATCCTGCTCATGCAATCTGTGTACTTTTGAGAACATGAGGAAGGGACATCAATCAGACATCCTGTCTCCGTCTGTGGTCAGTGTCTATTATCCTTTAGGAATGGAAACAAAAAAGAAATATATTTGACTGTAGCACAACCATGAAAATGCCTTTGCAACTCCAGCAGCTATTAGCAGCAGCACTGAAGCGTGACATTTTGTTTTGGGAATTCTCTTAACACCAAGTTACTTCACCTGTGAATGAACTGAGGGCAAAGGGGCACTCCTGTTTCATCAAATGTCCTGAAAGAGAGGGGATAAACCCTGCAGTCTCTTGGAGAGCTGGAGACTGCTAATCTCTGCAGCAGCTGCTGCTTCCATGCGAGGACCTCCAGCATCACCAACTGTCTTCTGGTCACTTCCAGATGAGAACATCCGTTCTAACTCACTCATACACGTAGACTATATAAGCTAAGAGGCTAGTTTAAGCCTATACTTCAAGCAGATACCTTATTATCTCATTTTAAGGACCAATGCTTCATTTTCTAAGACTGAGACCATCCAGACTGATACTAGTTCTGACTGTTCGAACTCTAGACAACAGGGAGGCTCCTTGAAGACAGTGGTAGATGCACATGTAGTTCAATTATCTGGTATTTTTCAAACTCTCCCAGAAAACCTGATGCTGAGAAACTGATTGCCATTACATGAAGTCCCAGTCTATGTCTTGTCTTCTTACGAGCTCATTCTTCCTTTTGCAAGCGGACAAAGTAAATAGGGAGTTTCTTCCCCTGCACAACTTGTCAGCAGTATCTGGTGCTGCATTCCGCCGGCAGCGCAGTACGGAGCCAGCAGCAGCTCTCCGCAGCAGCTCTCCTGCAGCTGCCTCGCAGCGCTGATCTGGGCTCTGACCACTGCGGCTGCAGCGCATCCTGCGGATGGCACTGCACGGCTGGGCCCGCGAGCTGCCCGTCCACGGCTGCTGCCAGGACAAGCAGGCGCAGACAGTGACTTCGTAGTGACCATGTATGTATCTTTACATTTCAGTTTATTTACCAGGCACTGATGAAAACAGTTCTGAAAGATCCAGCTGACCCAAGCGGTGTTTTCAGGTGTCTACCACCATTTGAAATCGAATGTTTCAAATTAAAATCTTACAGAGCTAAAATATAAACAATGCAATATGTTTTAGCTTTACCTGATTTCTGAGAGCAGAAAGATCTGATTTGGCAAAGCAAAACAAAATAACTTTCTACGTTGGCTTCAATAGTGTCAAGCCAACTTGCTATATACAAAGGAAAAGAAGTTCCTGCCAGTTTTGTAAAGTAACAAAATGAGGATCATTCCAAGAAAATATGCATCCCACATGCTGTTTAAAGTGCACAGACCACTGCAAAGTGGCCTTCTGCAACCACCTTCAGGACAACCCACTCAGGCATCTTTTCATAATGAGCCTATACAACGCGGTGCTGAAGCTTCCCACACTTGCAGGGGTGTATTGGGTAACAAAAGGTTTGGGTTTTTTCTTCTTGGAAAAATAAAACGAGTGTTTGGGTGCTAAGTTTTTTCTCTTGGAGAGATGCTAATGAGTTAGGAGAAGAAGAAAATATACACACTCAGATTTCTTCCGAAATTCAGGTGCCTTGCTATTAAAGTGTGGCGATAGCTTCAGTTTTTCTGTCACCGTGCCAGAACGTAGAACATTTGCATTGTTATGATGCTGGAGGGGATGCTGGCTTCATTACAGTATAACGCCATTAAGGCCTAAAGAGCTGTATCGCATCACCTGAGATCCAGTTCTCTATGAGCAAAGGTGGCCTGCGCATGGTTAGGGTGGACATCTTTTTCAAGCCCCCTTTTCATTTCTATTGTTTCCTTCCAGATAGGATGATGTTTTCTGTGATCCAAGATGATTGTTACTGATTAATTTATTATTCATCTTTTTTTGTTTTATTTTTTGTTTTGTTTTGTTTTTACAAAAGCTAAGTGGGAACGTTTGGGTTCGTATTGCTCCAGAGAACGGTTGCCAAGTTTGCACCACAGCCTCTGCCTGGCTTTCCCTGTTACCTGCTGAAGAGCTATTTGAGTAAGTTGATTAGGGGTGAGTGTCCGTCCATCTGTCCCGGGATGCTGCGGGTGGCTTCCTGGTAACTGTTCCAGTCTCTTGTTTATATTCTTTTAATGCTTGTAATCCAATTTAAGGATATCTGTATATACAAGAGCATTACTGTGTTCCTCTCTGCTGCGTACAGAGCGGGGCCGTGGTGAGAAAGCCTGCCTGTAGACCGGAGTTTATCCTAAGGAGACCTTCCCGCTCCAGCCCTAAGCCAAAAACAGGGGCTTTCGGGGCGCTTCGCCCACCTCTCGTGTCTCTTCTGCCCCAAAGTCTAACACCAGCACGCCAGCCTGCTCCCCACCACCTCCTTGCTTTTTACCCCTGCTGGCTCCAGGCCCAGCTTAGCTGAGCCTTCCACCCCTGGCTTTAAGCGTAGCACTAACTGCGGGCCCTGCCCTAACCCCCTTAGTGTTCCCCAGCGGCGTTAATGGCGGACGCTTCCTCGCTCTTGGTCTTCTCTTGGTTGAAGTGGAAAGCGGAAAAATACCACGCGGTCGGTCCTGCCCGCTCCCCTCTGCTACGGCAGTCCCGCTCCAGGATCTCCCCGGAGGCTTCCCGGCGCTGTCCGACCGTGGTCCCGGCAGGTGGGAGCAGCCCTCGCTCCGAACGGCGTCCCTCCGGGCTGATGGGGGGGGGGACGGGATGGGATGGCCGCCCCCTCAGCCCTGCTGGGGCCGGGTCGGGAGGGAGACGGCCTGGAGGAGACCCTCGCGCCAGAAAGGAGGTGGGCTGGGGCACCCCGGAACCTCCTGGAAAGGGGGGGCTACAGACTGGCACTGGGGGGTGGGGCCAGGGGAACCTTCTGGAAGGGGGTGGAGCTGTGGAGGGACACTGAGGGGTGGGGCCAGGGGAACCTTATGAAAGGGGGTGGAGCTGTGGAGGGGCACTGAGGGGCGGGGTGAGAGGAATGTTCTGGAAGGGGGTGGAGCTGTGGAGGGGCACTGAGGGGTGGGGCCAGGGGAACCTTCTGGAAGGGGGTGGAGCTGTGGAGGGGCACTGAGGGGCGGGGTGAGAGGAATGTTCTGGAAGGGGGTGGAGCTGTGGAGGGGCACTGAGGGGTGGGGTGAGGGGAAGGTTCTGGAAGGGGGTGGAGCTGTGGAGGGGCACTGAGGGGTGGGGCCAGGGGAACATTCTGGAAGGGGGTGGAGCTGTGGAGGGGCACTGAGGGGTGGGGCCAGGGGAACGTTCTGGAAGGGGGTGGAGCTGCGGAGGGGCACTGAAGGGTGGGGCCAGGGGAACGTTCTGGAAGGGGGTGGAGCTGCGGAGGGGCACTGAGGGGCAGGGCGTGGCAGGGCAGTCCTGTGGTGCCGAGTGGAAGCAGGGCTGGCTGGGGTTGATGGCGTGGCAGGGCTGAGGTGGGGATCGCCATCTGCATGTCCTCCTTCCCTCCCCGTCAGCTCAGGCATTGCGGGAGCAGCCCGGGACACGGGGCTGTGGTGTGCTGGCTCGGACCCTCGTTTTACGTTTGACCTGCAGTGGAGGTGGGGTCGCCACAGGTAGGAGCAATGCTGAACGCAGCTGACTGGATCCTTAACCCTGTCTTGTAACAGGAGTGCATCAGACCCGCCGGGCATGAAACCGAAATACTTTCAAGTACATCAGTAATGGTATTTCTTCCTGTGTGTGGTAATCCAGGTCTAACTCAAATCCTACCTACATTTGCAGACCCGTCCCTGGCTCTCATCTGGGAGTGCAGCAGAGGCTTTGGAGCTGTGTTCCTTTATTGGGGTTAGTAGAACATGATTAATTACATTTGCTTTTCAAAATACTGTTCTTGTACAAAGCTGCAGAGACCATTGGTTCCTGTGTGAAAATAGAGGACTTCTAAGTTTCTTTTTCTGAGAGGCTTGTTTCTATTCAAAGCAAATACTCCAAGTTATGTAGCAAGATTGCATTTTGTTTGTTGCAGTTTTTGTTTACTGATGTTTAAGAAACTGACCCAGGGGAGTTGGTGGCCTGTTTAGGTCAATTGATTTGCAGGACATTATTGTGCTTCACCAGCTGTAGGAGCTGTAGACGAATCCATCCTCGCACTGATCCAGGTCAAAAGGGTTGACCGGTGTGCAGCTGCATGGGCTATCCCAGACTGGGTGCTTATATTGCCGGTAGCCGTCAGCGGGTCAGACTTATCCGCGGTCTCTTGCTCGACATTCACGTCAAAGCTGGGTGCAGTGAGCAAGCAGTGCTTACCAGAGAGCAGGACGAAGGACCCTTCTGAGGCATGGGGCCTGTCCTTCACCTCTAGCCATCTCTCCAGCTTGCTCTGTTCCCTTTGTCTAGAAAGGGGGTTGCGGCTTCTCAGTCATTTGGAGAGTGGTCAGCTCGTACCCATGTGCTGTCACAGCATGTTGATTAAAATGCATCAGTGTTTATCGTTCTTGCAGCAGCAGTGCTACAACACCTTCCAGGTCGCAGCCTCTCAAGCCTGGTGCTGTGCAAGGAAGCTTAGTCAGTGACCGTTTCAGCACCAGTGATTTATGGGTTGAGGTGTAATGACAGGCTAGAGGGCAAATAGGGTTCACACCTACGATAGCCTTTTCTGTTGTTACTTATGAAGTTGTATGATTTAATTAATTATTGTAACCTCTTGTATATCAAGATAGCTCTGATCGTTGGAGATAGTCTTAAAAGGATAAGTTACTCTGCCAATATCACGTGCCTTAAGCTGAACTATTTAAAACTGATTTAATAATCAAATAGTAGCTACTGCATAATTGCGTTATTCTGGGTGGTAAGGGAGGGAGAAGGTCACTAGAGAAGCTCAGTACTTGGATGAGATCCCCTCCTGGAGAGCAACAGTTAACTAGAATTAGGAATGTAGGGCTGACAAAGACAGCTGGGTTTACTGATTCCAGTCCTGAAAGCTGTCCTCAACAAAGGTGGGAAGTGTTTCTTGTAAACAGGTGAAAACATTTTGGTGAGTTTGTAGCCTCCTGTAGTTGCATCTGGTTGGAGATGCACTGGACAACTGATTTATTTAGGGAAGAGCCTGGGAGTTACTGCCGACTTCCTCACTGACACAAGCTCTTCCGTAACAGCAGTTGTGAGTTATGCTTTCTGCCATCCATTTTGTCTAGGTTACCATACCTCATCATGGTGATTAATGACTTTGCCTCACTTCATCACCTCATAGCTGGACTACAGGCATGTAATTCATGTGGGCGTGAAGCCCAGTCCTTAAGAAAGTCCAGCCTAGTGTAGGAGGTCTCAACACCAGCAGGATAACTGTCTTCTGCTCCTATATTAGCTTCTCATAAAATACTAAATCAAGTTGCCGGTGTCAGTCCTTATGTTCAAGGCTGTAACTGAAACAGTAGCAGAATACCTAAACAATTCTGGATGAAGAATATAGTTGACAAGCCTATTTTTGAAGCACTGTGTGGCTACCAGAAGGTGACCTGTGCAGGAGGAAGATCTTTCTCAGGACCTGGTTCAACTCTGGATCGAATTCTGACTTCTGAGGTCCAACAGAAAACATACCATACAGTTTTCTGAAAGTGGATGCTGTATTGCACGTCTGCTATTGCAGTGAGGAGAACAATAGCAAGCTTATTCTTGTTATGATTCTGCTGGTGTATTATGGTTGAGATACAAGACTTGGAATATATATGGAACATTTGGTAGCAATCAAGTGGAAATAGATCAGTCTTCTCAGATAATTTTAAAACTTCATCAATAAAATCCCCATATAAGGAAGGAAGCCTTAGAACAATTGAATGGTCTACTTAGTAGCCTTACATGTGTAATCTCACGAAGGATTATTCTAGACTATTGTTTTCTGTTGTTCCCATTAGTGTAATATCTAATCGCTACGTGAGGGTCTGCATGGACAGCGGAGAACATACTGAATGGTACTGTTGTTGCCAGGAGATCAGTGTAAAACTGAAGCTGCAAATGGGAAATCTGAACAGTGTCAGCATGAGAAATTTTGTCCCAAATATACAATTGATAGGTTCTGCTATGTTTGCAAGATTTTGGGTCATACCTGTAAAGGCTCTAAGGGGGTTGCATTGTTTGGAAGTCAGTGCACACAGTCCTTTCCTGGATACAGGAAAGAGTTCCCTTACCAGAGGTAATCATGTTTGGTGCGAAGTGTACTAAACATTTGTCATTACACGGCAGAGTCCCAGGCAACACAACAGCCAGCTAAACCTGCATGGGGGAATGAATATAATTTCATAAAAGAGGAGGTGAGTAGGACTCCAGGGCACAGATCCAGCCTTCTGCCCATACTGAGTCTGAGAGGCTGGTCTGAGCTCATTAGGACTCACTTCTATTAAATACTGATTTTATGAGGAAAATTTTTCTTTCTGTCTTGAGTCACCACCATCACTTCCTCCCTTATTTGGTTCTGGTGTCTTGATGTGTGATGTGGTGAGATCAGCTTGAGTTAAGGCAGACCAAAGGAGACATCGAGACATGTGGAATCTGAATAATTCGGGAAAAATCTGCCTGCTGTCAAAACTCAGTTATATAACTATATTTTTTTTATAATCATTGTTGCCACTTTCATTTGTTTTCTGAACCAACTGCTTTCTGTTCTGTGGAACATTGCTCCAGTAGTGTAAAGTTGGTTGTATTATATAAAGTAATTCCAAATTCTGCTACGCTCACTCACACTGTGACTGACTCAATGTGTGCATCTTTGATTCTTCTGGAGGAGAATTTATTCCAGTGCCTCCTGATAAAATAATTTTTGGACGTTTTTTCAAGGTTAGTGGAAGGATTTAGTTCTCAGGTAACTTTTGAGATACTTAATTTAATCTTAATCTCCTTCTATGAATATTAGAGCCTCAGAATTTATTTTTAAAAACTTCTTTAAAAATTATTTTTCTCTGCTACTTTAATACTGTAGACATTGAAAGTGGGCTGTGTTCCTGTAGCAGTTGTCTTCATTGCCTTTCTTACAAAGTCAGTAAGACCTGTAAGTGTGACAGAGCAATAAAATGACCCACTGATTTTAGTGAAACACTAGTAATTAGCCACATGCACTGAGCTCATGTGCATGTCTGTGTGAAATACAATTATCCATTTCTGTGTGGATGTAAAGTAATAATGATCAGTGTATGGAGGGGCTTCACTTGGAGAGAACCCATCCCAAAGCAGCTGGAAAGATTTTTGCCTCATTGTGGACTAGGAATTCCTTGATGGTTTAGCTAAGAAAATGAATACAGTACTTAGCAGTCTGTCAGCAGCTGGTCAAATAAGAAAAGCACTGGGGTATATACAAAGGAAAATTAACAAATAACATGATATATTACAGTAACATCAAAACTTTCCCTGTGTTGAGTTAAAAAGTAAGAAGTCCCAGAGAAGGGGGAAAGAAGAACAAGGAATTTGGACTCTGAATAAATCCCAGAGAAAGAGCTCCCCAGTGCTAGGCTTTTCTGGGGAGGGCAGTCCAGCAGTGCAAATGTTGCTGGTGTGCTGGGAAGACTGAAGCATCCTCTGGGTCAGTAGCTGAACTACGCCGTGGGGAAAAAAGTTAATCTCAGTTCCATGACAGTCTAGCCTTAGTTTCATTTCTGGACAGCTGCGTCTGATAAACCTTTCAGCCTATGTCCTGTGGTTTGTGGGTTTGTTTTTTGTTTTTTTTTTTTTTGTTACTTTCTTGCTTTCATCTGAATTTGCCATGAGTGAAGGATGATTTTTAAGGTAAAGGACTAACATCAAGACACTCCATCCCTGTGAGAATTGAAACGAGGGTATGGGAGCCTTTGAATCAGAATGTGTCCTCACTTAAACTGTGAACTAGTTTAGAATGTGGCAGTGCTAGAGTCTGGAAGGAACAAAATACTTTACTGACCACATTTAACCAGTAATGCTCTTTGAGGAAAGGAACTAAGGTAGCAGGGATGGGTTCCAACTGCATGGTGCTGCCTTTGTGCCTTGTTTTGCATCAGAAGGAAACCTTGGGGCGTGGGCAGGGAATGAAGCGCAGGGCACAGCCTGCTCTGAATGATCAAGGGGCAGGACTAAGTGCCAGAGTATCTCCAACTTCTGTTCCAACACAGCCTGTAGGTTGTGGGGTTGGCTCACTTCAGTTTTTCTCTTAAGTCTGCTGACGTTTTTCTTTGGGATTAAGCACAATGTTGGGGAAAATCCTTTCTTGGGCAATTATTACTCATTAGCCATTTGGGTAGAAAGCTTTCCTAACAATGTTATAGAAGATGTGTGAATCCATTATGGCTCCTCTGGACACAGTATGTGCCATATCTTACTTATTTTTTGCTGTATTGTGATTTTTCCATTGGGCGTTACAGAAGATTGAGAAAACTCGGGTCTTTTATATTTTAATTTAAAGGCCCATGATTCAATACCTGATTGAATTGAACTGATAGGTTCAAAAAGGAAAAAAATAGTAAGTGTAGCATATGTAGGAAAATAAGTAACACCTGGTTAAGAAGTAGTGGTTAAGGAGTCACTTGTCCGGAAGAAAAAGTCCCTAAGGGTTGTCATCAGTGGCATCTTCCCTGTTGGAGCTTTTCTATGGGCTCCGAGTCCAGACGTCAGTCAGTGGCTCGAGGGTGGCCCAGCACCTCTCGGGGTGGTGCGGTCCTGCCTGCGCAGCCTCGTCAGAGATCTGCCACTGGCCTTGGCGAGCCTGTGGCCCCGAGTCCCTGGGCAGCAGAAGTGAAGCTGTTTGACTGTGAATCACAGCATCTCAGCAGTACTTGGATGAATTATTTAGTGATGGTTGTCTGTTATGTGTGTTTGGGAGCTGTTTTGTTAATGCATTGTCAATTAATTGACTAATGTCAGTATTTATGTGTATTTTATATAGTCCCTAAGGTTTTGTCCGCCTGCTGCTATGGCAAGTCAAGTCAATGGAAACAATCAAAAGACATCTGTAGAACTATAGGGACTGATTCTTAGATTTTATGGAAGCTGATAGTGATACTCTAAGGTGCTTATAATTTTTTTTTTTTTAGGTAAAATTGAGAGGGTTTTTTTCCCTAGAACTATGGACAAATGCAGCTTTTTGCCCATTGGATCCTGCTATATCTCAGTCTCACTGTCCATTACACTTATTTTTGAGTTTAACTCTGTCCTTTCTTGCACTGAAGTAGATCAGAGAAAGCTGTTAAATAACAATATTTTTTTCATACCTGTAAATGTTTTTTTTCCTGTACATTTCGTTGGTGTTAACAAGGATACTGCGATAAAGCAAAAAGCCAAACTGACTTTTCAGCCAAAATGAACAAATGTGAAATGTATCATGAGCAAGAGATCATGCTCCCTCCAGCTCTTCTCTTCACATTTTGATGCTCTCCACAGAACTTCAGAGCTTTTAGAATGGTAGGCAGGACTTGGCAATGGCAGCCTGACCAAACTTGCGGGGAAGGGGACTGTAATACTCGGGCAACCTCTTCTAGCCCTGAGACTGATGACCGTAAATCCTACGGGACTTTCAGCAGCCTTCATGCAGACAAGTACTGAGAATGGCTCTGCAAAGTGACTTTGCAAGTGAACAGCAGTTACTTACATAATTAATTTAGATATTTTGTTTCATCCCTTTTTTCTCTGATGGTTAGGAAATGAAGGTGGTAGATGTCACCAATATTTGGGCAGTATTAACTGTTTACACAAGGAGTGTTTGTACCATAGTACCTTAGCTTTTGCTTGGCTAGTGCTTGCTCAGGTATTTGTAACTGCAGGTCAGTCTGCCAGTAATAGATAGGAGCAGATGTTCCTGCTATATTATAACTCGTAAGATGTTGGATTCAAGAGCAGATCTACACAGCAGCAGGCTCCAAAACTGCTTTTTGTACCAAAGAAGAGAGTGCCAAAATTTGTATGAATGTATGTAAAGGAAAATACAGCAGAGGGAGAAGTTGGAGCTTAAATGGGCAGGAAATGAGGAAAAACATGGCAGATGGACTATGTGACTGTGTGGTTATTTTGCAAGGAATTGATTTCTCTAAGAGAATATAGACAGAAGGTGAGTTAAGTAGCTGGAAAACAAAACCCAAGAATAAAACTATCAAGGGCAAGGGAATTAGCGGAATCTAACAAGGAGGAGATAGCCCATATTCATCCACAAATCAAGATCAATTTAAATACCTGTCAGGTATTAACACATTTTTCTTTCTTTTAGGTATGGAATACTTTCCTCTTCCAGAAATTCCTTGCCTTCCGTTGAGGTAATACTGATTTTTTTTTTGCTCTTTTTTGCTTTCTTGTTTTGAATGTTAACAAACATGCACTGATGCATACTTCATAGGGCACTAGTTAATTTTTTTTCTACATGTTTTCACAAATTCTTCCATCTCTCTGTTGTTCATGCCAACTTGATTCTAAGCGTGTTTTCAGTAAAACAGAAACACATTTTCTTAGGTGATGTAGCCAAAGCAGGTAAAATTTACAGAAAATGCAAACAGTTTAGCAACACAGTGTTTGTGATACCATGTTTACTGTTTTTGTAACTTTTGGCAGTAAATCTGGCAATTTACTGAATTTACACGTGCCTCATGCCAAGCTCATGGGAATGCTAGAAAGGACCAGTGCATTTGCACACAACTTGAACTCCTACTGTGAAATCTTAAGAGTGTCTAAATGTGGAGCTGAAGAAGCAGTAAAATATGAATGCTGCACTGAGTGACATGTCCTTCAGTCTTGTTTGTTGTTTTTGAGGCCTTTGGTAAATGCTTTCCATGGCATGTCTATAAATACTTCCCTGACATATTGACACTCTGTGAAAGAAAATCCTGGTTGGCACTAATTAGTTTGCAAGCTGTGATGAAAGGTATATTCTCATTGTCTCTGCTTGTTTGTTTAATGTCAGATATCTCACATCTGAATGGTTAGTGCTATGTTTCTGTTATGAAGACCTGAATTTCACTTTTGCATGAGTGAGGAAATCGTAATTGCCACTGGTTAAAGTTTGGTTTCAAAGACATAAATTTTACATGTTAGTTTTCTGTTAAATGCTAATACAGGGCTTCCCTGCACTTAGCTGATGCACCAAGTGACTTTTGGAGAAGACTAAATTGATGAGAGGTGGTGAATGATGTGCCTAGCCCCAGGACTGGTATCAGAAGACATTCAGACCTGTACTGCAGATGATTTCTCTGTTTTTCTCTGGTTCTGGAGTGCAGTAATTTCCTACTAGGGCTTATTTCAGTAGTCACAGCTATCCACAGTGTTCTGATTCAGCTGCTTCAGCCAGGAGTAAAGCCAACCCTTCATTTCTTTTCCCACCTGTTCCAAAGGGGGAATAAGGAAATGAGCAGCCTCATTTGCACCTACAGGCTTGAGCCTGTAGATAGTGTAGCCTGTCTGGAATCATAGAATAGTTTGGGTTGGCTGTGTGAAGGAAGGAAGGGGGGTGTCTCTTGGTGGGATGTTTTTGGAAGCGATATAGATGCATGGGCCTATGTAAATCTGTCTTTTACAAACAGTTTGACTATTTAGGTTCCTACATTGACCAGGTCCTTTTTCTTTAAACCTTTCTCACTCACACACATCAAATCATGGAGTGCTTGTGGGCTGTTTTCTAGATGTCCATTCACTTGATTTCATGATTTCATGTATGAAAGGAGATATTTCTGTCCCTTTGTGCAGTCAGCAATAACTAGTAAAACTTTGCCATTCTTCCGGTCATATGCCTTATGTTTGGTTTCATTTCACACACTTCTTTCTAGGCTTCTAGCTCATTGTTACAGCTGGATTGTCTGTAACAAAATAGATGGGAAAGGGAAGCAGTGAAGAAATGGGGGTTTGGGGAAGAGAGTCTTATAATGAATGAATGTAAAAGCTGAGTTTGATGACATGTCTGAAGCCAGCTGTCAAATGTGTCTATGTTTTGTCTCCTTAAAAGAGTAGCTGTTGCAGCTCTGGCCAGGGTGTTGCTAGATACTTTCCACAAAGGGTAGCTTTATTTCTTCCTGTGACAGTGAAAGAAATGACCATGTCCTTGGTAGTATATATGAATTCACCTTTCCTGCTCCATTAGGAGCTAGCATCAATCAAGATGCAACTATTTTTACATGTGTATAGGTTGCTTAGAAGTGAAAAAACCTTCAGCATGTAGTATGTCTGCTGTTGAAAATCACAGGGAGGAATCTGTATCTCCAACACTAAATACGCTCTTTGAGATTTTTGTCTGTCTAGCAGGCAAATGAACCACAAGGTCTATCAGAAAAGCTTGCTGGTACACTATTGAACAGGTACTACAACTGATCTACCTGTATTGACTTATTCATGGTTGGGTTTTTTTGCTATTCTATTCACTAATTATTAGTGAGTCTCTATTTATTGATTGTGACACTTAATACTATTTATTCTGTATTTAGTGATCCACTGGTTTACTTACCTTCTGAACTTCTTTTCTCTCCTTGATGAGTGTTACCATGTCTAGCTGTAAAATGGGGATAACGGTACTTCCTGTTTCACAGTTTTATGGGCTTGAATTTGTAAAGGATTGAGTTTCATTTGTATGCATCAGGTTAACGATAAAGAGTATAAAAAGAGTATAAAGAGTCTAACAAATATGGAGAAAAGGGGCATACATGAAAAAAGGGACTCAGCAGAGAGGTAAAAACCCTGTTAACACAACTTTTGGTTTTTTTCTAGCGCTTTTCTCCAATTTCTACTGCTTTTCACTCTCTGCTTCCCTTTTGTGGTCAGGAGTGACTTACAGGCAGCAGTGACTAGACAAAGAATGGAGTGGGTACAAGGGCTCTGCAGGTCCCCTCTGCACCCTGGACATCATGTGCCTTCAGAAGGGTCAGTGGGAATTGCTTTGTGGCTGCCTGTGGCCACTTGATCTGTCGGGTGCACCACAAGCAAAGATCCTTCCATTGCTTCTTAGAAACTGCAGGTACAGCCACCGTACCTCCAGCAGCGGTGGAGCTGTCCTGGCTGCTCCTGGATGCCTTCGCTATTGCTCTTGCATTAAGCATGACTCCTCCAGCTGGGAATTCACAAAAAGGATTCTATTTTCTGCTCTCTTTATCATACTGTTGGGGAAAAGTCCGGGAAGACAAAGTTTTCTGGAGGCAATTTTGGTGTGATTTCCTTAGATACTAAATAACCTATTGACATCTGCTTTTAAATTAGAACAAAATTATTTGAATTCTCCTTTTGTCAGCTGTTGCAGATGTTGAGGTGTAGGGCTCAGGGGCGAGTATCGAAATTTATTTGCAGAGATTTTTTTTCTTTTGTACTTTTGTATTTCCTATAAAGAACACACATTGCATTTGGCTCACAATTTCAGTTTATTATCAAAATGTTTTTATCAGATGACAAACTCGGAAAGCTAAAAGGAACATAGGTTTTTAAATATACCTATTGTAGCAGTCATCTGAGGTATCTGGTACTTATTTTTGGAAATCTGTTTGCTTTGATATACAAAGCAGTAAGTTCCTTTGCAATCTGCATGAGGATGTTTAATACATATCATTGCAGATTTAAAGCCTTTACCTTCTTACTTAAAGCTCCTTCTGATTCTTGCAATCAGCTGTGCAGCTTTAGTGATGTGAGGACTGACATCAATCAGAACATGTACGAATTATGTGCAGGATCAGACCCTAAACGCTGAGGAAGTCTGAAAACTTGAATATTGGTATACTCCATTGGAGAACTCAGTTTTGTAGACTTTATCTTATTGCCTGATGCCATGCTTTGCTCAAATTTCCCAGTTCTATGCAGCCACTGATAAAATATATTACAATACTTCAAGTCAAAAGTGTAGCTCAGATTTAAATATAAAAACTATGATTTATACATTACTAGAAACTTTAAAAAAGACCAACTTTAGAGAAAGCAAGGAAAAGCTTAGAAAACTGTGAAAGGGTCTTTGATCACAATCTTACAGATTATATGTTCAAAAATTAATAAATTACCTACAATTTCAGTTTGGCTGGAAAGCAGTAAATAAACTATTGTAAATAGTGACTTCAGATAATACACACTGGAATAATTAGTGAGAAGTTACTTAAGTACAGCAGGTCTTTGGACTCCTCTTGTATAAATGGTTTCAAGTAAAAATGAAAACATTTGGTAGAACTGATTTATCATAACAGCAGAGGATACAAAGTCTGACACTTAGGATAAAAACTGTTGTCTCATTATCATCTTATGATGTCTAAAACTGTGTGTTACTGAGTATTTCCTTCCTCCGCTTGATCAGAAATACACATTCACCGACCAGTAGGAGTTAATGTGTTATACTTTGACATTTTAAAATAAATCCAAAAAGCCATTGGCCAGTGGGGAACAGGATTAACTGCAAGTGAAATGTTACTGTACACTGTCAAGTGATGTAGATTCTACAGGGTTCAGTGATAGGAAAAGCAGCCAATCAGCTAGAGCAGCTAATTGCTGCATTGGCATTAGTCCTTCATTTGACGTTTTGATGTGTGATTTTTTTGTTTGTTTTTGCTTGTTTACTAAGAATTACAGTGACTACTCTAGCATATTCACCTCAGTTTTCTGCCCTCCTCCCCTTCTCAAAATTAGTTCAGAATTTCTTTTTTTCTGGAAAGCTTCTCAAGATGCAAGGTTTACAGTTCCGTCACCAAACTCGGCACTTTTTAGCAGGATCCATGTAGTCTGTCTTGGTGCATGAAAAGGCTTCAGAAAACTCTGGAGAGTTTTGCAGTGATCCTATGACCCTTTAAAACAAAAAAACAACATCTTGTCATTGTTGCTTGCCTTTGTTTAAAACAAACAAGACAACCCACATTTTGTAACTTCTTTTTTTGCATCACCTCAAAATACTGTGGGAAATGCTGTATTTCTGAACTGTGACTATTGCTTCCATTTCACCTCAAGGAGTCCTGGATTTTCTCTTTTCAGTTTGTACAGTCCCTATTGCAACCCCTCAAAATACAGGATCTGTCCCTTCGTTACTGGCTCTCACAAAACTTCCATTTATTTCACTAGGAACAGGTTTATTGCTTGTCGTTAAGTTTTCACTGAGAATTTTTTCAGCTACGTTTTGCTGACAAGTTTCTTGGTAAAGGGAAAAGAAGACCCTGAGGTAGAGGACTGCAGTGTAACTTTTCAGTGAACGTTCATTTCTATTTTTACACATATTTTTACATTTAGTGATCTAGGAGCGCTTCATTGCTCTTAAGGACTGGAACTGCTAAAAAGGGATTTTGCCAGAAACAGAGCAAAAAGTATTTTGGGGGTAATAACTCTATTTACATTTGTTATTAACAAACAGCTAGAACAGCAGTGGGCTAAGAATCCTGCTTCATTTACTAAAATCCCCAGAACTACAGGGATTTGGTACATAAGCAGGCCTTCACCTGTATCTGTTACTGTACTTGCTGTGTTTTAATTTTGCATGTTAACACTCAGATACAGATTATCTGTCACTTGCCTGTGACAATTACCTGATCTATGGCATCTTTCTGTTAATGTCTTATTTTTCTAGTGGACAAAAGATTCTACCTGTCCAGTACTCAAAGTTGTTAGCCCATAAACTAAAATTGGGCTATGCAATTAACAATTTTTATGAAGAGCTGCCTGTCCTACCTGTAAGGAGAAATAGCCTGCACTCAGTATAGCAGGTATTAAACAAATAACGACCCCTCCCCCGAATTAAAAAAAAGAAAAAAAAAAAAAAAAAGGCACATTGGGAGCCATTGTGACATTTTAATAGTATGTCTTTAGGCAGTAATTTGTGGGTATGTCTCATGTACTGAAATGCTTTCTATTTTAGAGCTCTTAGGGGGGCCTCATCCTGAAAATTACTTCAAATTCTAAAAATGTTAGTATGGTTTCTCATTAATATTTGTGTAGTTTCATATAAAGTTTATAGCCTTTCCTACTGATGTAAAAACAGCACAATATGTGATGTAATATATCCAAGATACACACAATTACACAGAGATGCTGAACTAGTGAACTTCAAAGGACTCATGACTCATACAAATTAGATATGCAAAACAGTTCTGAAGAACTGCTGCAGAGCCTCATTAGCATTGTGACCAAATTCAGCTGATGGTAGGACTTGATGCATAAACTGCCTCTGGGAGAGATCTGCAGAAAGTACAAAAACCACCCACAGTGAAATGCCAGTCAAGTAGCAGCTGAAGGAACAGTCACTGCTTTCACTAAATATTTGAGTATGTGGGATAAACAAAATAATTCTTTGGTGAAAAGCTGCTGAAAGAAAGATACTGGAATTAACGTTCTGAATTGTATCAGGAGAGAAATCAGCTATTGTGTATGTGAATCCTGGAGATGACACAGCCTTTCAAAGCTAACAGAGATGTTGTGATGTCTACATTACTACTTGATCTCATGGCATTTGATCAAACAGATTTATCAGAGCAAAAACATGGTTACACTACTGATGAATAGGTTGCTCTGACTTAAGTTAAAAAGAAAAGATCCTAGTCTGGCCCAAAGACTTCCACCCTGAACAGCCAAGTTTCCTGCATGACTACTGAATTCAAGCCCACCTATTCTTGGGAAGGCTGACTGAGTACACAAGGCAAAAAATACGAATTTGCTTGTTGCACCACAGCACACAAGTTTGTTACTGAGGGGCAGTGATCTTCCACCTAGAACTCACTTCTGTTACTCTTGCATCAGAGAACAAACAGTGACCTTGTAGAACACCTGGGGCACAGCGGAGCCCCAGTTCTGTGCCGCAGGCGTTGCGAGTAATGCTGTTAACGTAACAGCAAAGACAGGCCAATCCGCTCTGTTGGAACAGAAGAACATCCTTCTAGCTCTAAATGGCAAAGGCATTCCTCATTCTAATGATGGCAAAGGCTATCGACAGAAGGTCATTTCTCTCTCATGTCAGTATTACCATTTAAAAGAAGATGAATTAGTCTCCATGCTTTGCAGAGTAAAATCCTTGCACCCCACAGATTAACTGGAGATTTTACCTGTGACTTTAGCGGAGGATGGAAGTCCATCAATAGCCTTTGGTCTTTATGAGAACCCTATCAGGAGCTACTGTGGGAGCCAGGGGACTTCCAGAAGAGCACTGGATTCCAGACACAGTCACTGGGACTCTGCTGTAACAATTGTGCACATGTGGTAACAGCCAGGTGATGGTGTTTGTATTCTGTGATGAGGACTGTTCAAAGCTTCTCAATAGTGTGGACAGAATTAAGTTGTATCATCTCAAGTGTGAGGACAACTCTCCCACAGCCTTGTTCTGCCTGTGGAGCTTCCTGGGAAGGACTGTGCCTGTTTCTGTCAGCACAGAGCTATGCTAGGGCTGGGAGGTCTGGAGGGACAGTCTGACTTTCTCTTAGCCATCTTCAGTGTGCTATGCCTATATATGTATGTATGCCTAAATCTACCCTGGTAAGTGCAACCTAGCCTTTTGTGTAGAGTTCTTTAAATTCTATAGCTAAAAGCTGTGTTGCACCTAGGAACTGCACTGAAGATTATTACACATGCTGACCTGAATTTGCCTGGGCTGTGCACGTCAGTTTTGATGGAGTTCACAGCATATTCTGGTCTGTATGTTCCACACCATACCTACACACGTAACAAAGAAAAGCATTTGTGAGCCATAAGATTGTCCAGGAAGAGACCTGCTGTCATTTCACTATGAAATACTTAATGTCATGAGAATAAATTTCACATTAGAACATAGAGAAAAAAAAATACATTTAAAAAAAAAAAGTATGCTGTTGTCCTCAGACAAAGGCACTTGGACACAAGAAACTGTCCACAAGACTTAACTTGTGGCTGAATTAATTTATTTAGGGAAGATAAAAATTATCTAAGACAACCTTATTTTCCTACTTTGTAGTGAACACTGCTCAGCTTAGCAACTCTGCCAGCTCTTAGTAAAACTGTGACAATGAGCCTGCACTTTCTGACTTACTGTTAAACTGTAACTTTAACTGATTTTCAAAGCCTTCAGTCAAGAAGTATAGAATACCTGTGCGAAGTTCAGAAAAAACAGCTGTTTATGGTTCATTTCAAGACCAGGAAGAAGTTTTTCTTTTCCATGCTTTTTCACAAAGTTTTCATAGGCCTGTAGAAGGAATTGAGTAGAAATGTTAAAACTTCCCTGCCCAGACAGTCAAAATGAAATGATGACAAGGAGGAGCATGGATTCTTTGACATAATTAATCATGGACTACCTTGGACATCCATCTTGCCACATGACACCTTTAAGCAGAAGACAACAGGGCCATTCCTTAGTACTGTGATACCAGTGGCCTGACTGAATCAAAACAGTTTTCTCATTGAATGGGCCTTACAGTAGTGTTTTACACCAGGTTTAGTGAAGCTGCCTGAATTATATTGGAATAAATGGTAAGAGAAACAGGCTTAAAGAAGGCAATTTATTGTAGCAAAAAGAAGTCAAAGCTAATGGAGTAATTTCAGTAAGATGGGTACACCCAGATAACAAGATTTTTGCGTAACTACGCATCTTTTTACAGGGGAAGAAATCAAGAATGCAAAGGAGGACATATTCTGAAGTACAGTAGCTACAGAGAGTTAGTACTATTCTTCAGCAAGCTTTATAATAAATGAATGTATTAAATGTCATTGGACTGTTACATATTTACCTGCCAAATCTTTTCACAGAGTTAATTAATGACTGCATAAAGCAAGGTGGTTCTGTGTTAAAAAAGTAGAATATGTTCTGTAATGGAAATGACTGTGAGACTCTCTGACATCAGCTGAGGGGTAGGTCTAGGGAGGCATCAGCAAGCTCTGTGTTAAAAGCAGCCTCCAAATTGTTGGGGTTCACAGCTGTCTGTATAAAGATTCACCAGCAGCAGCTCTGTCTCCTGCAGGTTCTGTGGGTCACGCATTACTGTCAGTTACCCTCAATATGCACCTTGCATAGCAAAGATCCACATAGAAAAGCATGCTGCTGTGCTGCTTTCTAAGGCACAGTCCCAAAATGAGCATACCTGAGGTGTCTTACATGATTTGAGGATTCCCTGTGCATGGATCCCTGGCGAAGTGACTCTGCTGGGCAACCCAGCCTGCCTCTGCTCAAGGAGGCACAAATGATCTCCAAGACAATCAAGATTCATTCTTTCCCCATTTGTTCATCTTTCCCTCTTCCACTGCTTCTTTCCATTAGACTTGAGAGATGTGGGGTAAAAAGCTTCAGCTGTGGCAAAAAATCATTCCTCTCTCCGATTCTACAGAACACATGTATTTGCTGTCCCGTTTACAGTTTGGTTTTCTCTCAAATGTTTGTTACATAAGCATATTACATATTTTTTTGCCAGCTATTGGGTTAGAGTCTAAATACCACACTTATGGTAAGATATGCTTTCCCTATATACAATGCAGAGTTCCAGGATCCAATCTTACTAGCACAAAACTGATTCTGCAGGGAGAAGACATTAATTTATCAATTATCTAATGTTGCATTATGGAAAGTAGATTTTATTTTTTTTAAGCAAATTGCAACAGACTTTAAAACCTTTCTATTGTAAGAACAGCCGCTTTCATGTTTCTTATGAAGACCATGTGTCAAACAATGTGTTGTTAGTATATCTTTACTGATAGAAAGATGCTGGCAAACTGGAGAAATGTTCTGACTAAAGTCAGTGCCAAGTTACTGCACGAGTAAAGCCAATCAACTGCACAAGTGCAAGCTGAGGTATGAGCGGTTAACAGGTCTACTGAAAAGGCTCCGGAAGTTTTAGTGGATAATAAGTTGAACAAGAGCCAACAGTACCACAGTACTGCAAAAAAGGCAAGTGTCATACTGGGATGCATAAACAGGAGTGTCTTATATAAGATACATGAAGTAATCCTTCTACTCTACTTGGCACTGGCCAGGTCTCAGCTGGAGCACTCTGTCCAGTTTTGGGCATTACACTTCAAGAAAGATGTGGACCAACTGGAGAGAGTCCAGAAGAAAGCAGCAAGAATGAGCAGAGGTCTAGCAAACATGACCTATGAGGAAAGATTGAAAGAATTGGGTTTGTTTAGTCTAAAGAAGAGAAGTCTGGGCCTTCAAGTATGTAACAGTCTTCAAATACGCAAAAGGTCACAGAAAAGAAAGGAGCACATTGTTCTGTGTTTCCACTGTTGAAAGCAAAGACATGATGGCACTTGAACGGCAGCAAGGAGGTAGTGGAACTTCTCTTACGGTATGTTTGAATGATACAGAAATGGTTGATTCTACCTGCTAGGAGGTGGGGGTGGGGTGGACTAGATGAACTCTCAAGATTCCTTTTGGACTTTTTTTACTATTTATATGATGTCATAATAATTATAACTATCCAATTCTTTTTTTGTAATATTTCTGACCTTCTAATTTTTCTCTGGCTACTCCCATTCCTTTCAGAAAGAGTATCCTCTTTCATGAGTTTGTACTGTTTTTTTAAAATGCACAAATGATCCAGTAATTGAAGATCAGACTAATCTAATAAGCCACACTGACACTTCTTTTAGGCTTCCAAATCATTCTTTATACTCTCATTAATAATTGTATTTGCCCTCAAACCTGTGTATTTCTAGTGAAGTGTTGCTGATGGCTTTCTTTGCAGAAGCTATGATGATAACTTTGAGAAGTATGAGTTGGCCCATGCACCCCAGCAGGCACTTTGTTGAGGAATGACAGCACTGTGAAGTGTTGAATGTTTTGCCACAGAACAAGGTGTTTAGGGAAGGAGAGGGAGGGTCACGTTATTAAGGCCTGCCACCATCAGATTTGCAGGTAACAAGAAAAGTTCAGAGAAGCTGACTTGCTTCTCACCTCGCAACCCGCATTCACAAAGAGAAGACCTCTGCTGCTTTTCCTTTCAGTCTCAAAGTTGGCCCATCTAAGGAGTTACATACTTATTTCAGGAAGAGAATGAAAGGAAAGCCAAAAAGCATACAAGCTTTGATGGAAGGTTTAGCGCAAGGAGTCCAGATGTCACTGACATCTTTGGATACTTGTACAGGGGACCCAAGTCACTTGTACAAGACGATATTTTGAATAGTTTTTTAACAGTGAATAGTGTTCCATATAGGCAGAGACTGTTTATGGGTAGAGCTTAGAAGAAAGTCATTCTGTCCCTCCTTCCTGGCACAAAAAAGCTGGTGAAGGCAGAGGCAGACAGCTTCTCGGTATCATCAGTTTAGTTAGGTGATGGTCCAAGTGTGATTCATTAAATGTTTTCATTCTACAAATTCCCTATTCACAATAGGAAAAAATAATAATTAAAAAAAAAATAGAGGGAAAGAAGTCAGCTGAAAAAGAGTGCACTAGGAACAGATAATATATATCGGGAAATAATTAACAGGATGATAGAAATAAAACAGCTAGTCAATAGTTTTAAACCATGCCTTGATGACGCAGTAGGTATGGTCCTGTGTCTAACACAAAAATAATGTTTCTTCTTCAAAGGCTCTGAAACTAATTTTCTTATTCTATGATGGTTTCAGCTAAAATAGAAAAATGGATACTTGTTACCTTATATGCTTGTCTAACACCCCCATTATCAGCAATGTTTTCTCCTAGTGTGTTGATTCCACTCAGCTGTAAAATAGAAAGGAAAGGTATAGTTTTTTGAAAAGAAGGGCTTATCCAGGATCTGTAATGTCAAACTTTGTGCATTTTTTCACTTTTTAAACATGAGAATTTCCTTAAAATATGAAGTTTTAGCAAAAGATTATGTTACCATCTCTGAAAAGTCTTTGCCTCCCTTGTCTCAAAATCCATACAAATACTATTGTTTTCCCTAATTCTCCTCCTTCCCTTACAGACAGCCTTCTAGGCTCTCATATCTCTTTCACCCAGATTTTCTGATGCTTAGTCACTGTTCATTCTTCCTATTTCCTCCATGTCTTTAACCCTCAGCTTCTTACTACAGTTCCAGTTAGAGGAAGCGGGCGGAATCTCTCCATATAGTTTGCAAAACAAGTTAAAATCCAAACTCCAAACAGTGGAAATTATCAGTTAACAGACATCAGCAAATCTGCTAGAAAGTAAGTATTTTCCTGTATATTGGGCAAGTTAGGTAGCTCTTTGGTAGCAAGATACATAGAAGATATCTATTTAGCTGGTATAGTATTTGTAAGTTGGTCAAGTATCACTAAAGATGATGAAGCTTTGGTAATGGAGAATCTGTAATTTTATTTAAAAAAAAAAAAATTGTATTTTCAACCTTTAGCCCAAGATATTGGCCTATGATATTCAAAGCTGCAAAATGTAGAATCATCATTAGATTGAATTTAATGTGTGAAAAAATGGCAGAAAAATGTTGAAATATTCTTCTCTATTTTTAGTGGCCTCTCTGTGAGTCCCAACAGTTTAACACACAGACTAGGAAAACCTCAGGGCTGGAAGTTTTCTCTTTTCCCTATTCTGTATGATGGAATACATTGTCAGCTTCTAAAAAAACCAAACAGTAGTAGTCAGAGAAATAGCTTCTTGTAAGTGTCTTCTCATTTGCCACTTAACTGTAGGAGGACCCATCCAAGAGAAATTTTGCTCTTTACAGAAAAACAGGTGGTGGCACAGTTCAAAGCCACACATGGTTATCCAGTGAAGTCCAAAATAAACAAGGTGGATGTTAAAAGTGGTCTTCCACAATGCAACGCAACTGAGTGCTCCTGTAGTAAACTGCTTTCCTTTCTTAACTGGGCAGCAATGATCTAGGGGCTGACACTTGTCACTTGTGTGGAAGATGCAGGAGTGTGAGCTAAACGCTGCACTGGTGCAGTATGTACCTTGGCTGACAGAATGATGGCAGCTCAGCTAGTAACTGTGGTTGAAGTCTGCCATCTGTAGCTTTGAAGTATGTGCACTGCCAGCCTGGGACAGTAAAATCCCTATGGCAGCAAGGTGGGAGCGCTGTGAAGATGATAAAACTGTCTCTAGATGATTAAAGCTGGGTTGTGTACTAGAGACAATGCAGGTGCATTAGCAGAGCATTTGGTCACCCCTGAAATGACATGCTATGAAGTGCTGTGTTATGTATACAAGGCTCCCTCCTTCCAGTGGCAGTTTTGCAGCTTCCATTTTAATAGGAAGAGGACTGGTCTCCTGTTCAGTACGAGTAATTACAGTATCAGTGTCACCTGTTTTTGTGAGTTAATGGAATATTGGTCTTGTTGGGACACAGAACAGACCTGATCCTGCTAACTGTTCTCATGAAATTAGGGCTTCCAGACACAGACACTACACTGAATGCCTAATAATTTTAACTCTGCAGAATGCTATAAATGCAGTCACATTTAGATTGCCTGCCTCTCCTAAATCTATCATCTTTTCCTCTCCTATTGTACCCTGATTCTTCTCAGACCTTTTAGCTCTGTAGTCCAGCTTTTTCTCTGGGGGAAAGAGCAAGAAACTTTTGAGTGAAGGAAAACAGCAGGTAGGATTTGTTTTGATGGGGATATATATTATTTGCACATCAAGTTTTGGGGAAATGAGGTTCAAACTTTCAAAATTTTTTTTTTTTCTGTTCCTTCATGGAATTCAAAAAGAGCCTTTGACGGCCCAGAAAGGCTTCTAAGGCAAAGGCTTCTAGGACTGTCACTCATTCAGAACGTAAATCCTGCCTCTTTCAGAACAGTTGGTGTATGTGTGGAGTTTTTACCACTATCTTTAATTTTAAGAATTTGTGTGTGTGTGTGTGTGTAGGGGTGACACTGTTGGCCATAAGCCAAGAGAGCATTCATGTAAATAACAGTTTGCATGTTTAGGACATAAGATTTTGTGTTTCCTCATTAAAAATAGCATTGGTTAGTTACAAATAAATATACATACATGCTGTCCACCTGCTAGGTCCCATGAAAAGTTTCCGTACTGGTACACCATACACTGGGATAGCTCCTTAAAACTGCGTGCTGATTCTTCAGTCCACCAGTCTACAAGGTCTCCATCCTCATTAAAATTTCTGCCTGTAATAATATGCTAACAGAATTATGTATACAGGAAAAGAGGTTTTTGATGCAGTAGGAAGGGTAGCAAGTAAGCATAGTCACTCATGCAAAAAAATTGCTGTAATGAGGCAGTCATACAGATGATGCTTTTTTTTCCTTTTTTTTCTTTTTGTTAAGAGGGCTGTATTTCAGCAGAGGAGAAAAACAAATAAATTCATACTGAATCAGAAGATGGGATTAAGGCTTTCCTAGGAAGCCTGGTATGGTTCTGACCTGTGACTCAATGCTGGTTTGATCATAGTGTGGGTCTAGAAATGAATCATGTGGCTGGGCAGCAGGTCTGAGAGGTAGACCCTTGAGTTCACACCTATGTCAGACTAGTGACACAGCCTGTTTACACTTATGTGTAGTTTATGATGGTTTTTGATGCAGTCTTTGGGAAAAGCAAGTGACCAGCAACTATATTAAAAGCCCTTGTGTGCCGCAGGCCCACATCCTGGGCTGTTGCTGCAGCCTAGCAGCTACAGGAGGGTCTGTGGTATTCCTTGAATCGCACTTTTGGGAATCATGGGGAACAATACTGTAAAGCCTCAGAAATCCAGATTTGGTCTTATATATGGAAACTTTACCTTCATTTTATCTGCTCTCTGGAATGATTAAGCACTAAAGCATGTAAAACATTCTGTGCATTGTAAGTTCTGTAACTAGAAACTCAGTGCCTTACCATTGTCATCAAAACCATGTGTGATTTCATGACCGATGACCATGCCTATGCCACCATAATTCAGAGATTTGGGCTGGGATGCACTGAAGAAAGGGGGCTGCAAAATGCCAGCAGGGAAAACTGCAAAAAAATCCACAACACAATTAAGGCCCTACCTCATTATCCTATGCGCGCAGTGTGAAGAGACCATTTTTATAGGCTTGAACCAAAGTCATGCTGTTCCCTCATTTACCAGCAACAATTAAGTGAGTTGACACATGATAATTGCTGTAGGATAGTAGGAACAGACCAGCAGGACAACTCCCCTCTTCAGACACTTGCAAAATCATGATCAGCTTTTACTTTGTCTTTGGTACTATTTTACTTTGCAAAAAAGCAGTTTACTTTTCCAATTTACAGCATTTAGCATTCTCAGACTCCTGTATCATTATTAAATAAACCTCACAACATCATGAGAAGTGGGAGGGTGTTCCCCTGGAAGAATAAATTATTTGATCATTGTCCCCACCACAAATCAATCTCAGAGAGAGGAATTTATTCTTCCACTGAAAATACCAGTAATTCCCACTATAGAATCAATAAAAATAGGTCAAGCTGGCAATGAAAGAACTGGAACAAAGCGGTTCTTTTCACACACTTCTGTGCCCATTTTTCTAGGCTTTTAAGAAACAAATTAGTAAAAAAATCATGTTGCACTTGTGATCTTTTTATAAGTGAAGAATTTAAAAAAATTCTATAAAATATTCAGTTACACTTTATATCCCATGCAGGCCTTTTCCCTATACTTCAGCCTCTTGCAGCAATACAAAGTATTTACTCTCACTGTGAATGAGACTTATGTAACTCTACAAAACTTGAACAAAAAAGAGGAATTGGATGACAGTTTTCAAACAGCAAAAGAACAAAAACAGATACTTCTTGCATTTCGGCATAAATCCAGTACAGTTCTAGCAGTTTCTTTCAAGAGGAGAAAGAACCATGGGAAAATGGAAAAATAATAAACAGGTGAGGAAAAAAACCTGTTTCTGCTGTCCTGGGCAAACTGCTGTCTACTGTCACAGTAATTCTATTACCTTGTTAGTTCGACATGGAACTAAATATCTAAATGTTTTGATGTTGTCAGAAAGTATTGATAGTAAAGACAAAGAGTGTAAAGCCATACTGTGTGATGGGCTATTCTGATGACTGGCAAAACAGGGTGGTATCTGGAGTGTATAGCATCAACACACTATTCTTTTTGGAGAGTACTGCTAGCAAGATGTTTACTCAGAATGATACACATCAGTCCTGGTGGCCTGGAATATTACAACTGTAACTCCCTTGGAGCTCAACCTGTCTTTTACTTGAAATCATAGGACCATCTTCCCCGCCCCGAGGCAGACAGTTCCCCAGGACTTTCAGTTCAGTTGTTAATTAACACCCTGTCACCTCATCCGCTTTTAGAGTAAAATGTCAGAATTCACAGATTTTATTTTTAACTCCACCCTTCTGAAAACAACTTATTCCATGACTTCTGTTACATACCACAGGTCTGAAGTGGACAGGCATTCCTCCCACAGTGGGATACATTTCAAGTAGAGATTTAAAGAGAGAAGTGCAACACCTTTGGGACCTAACAGGCAGATTGTACTTCTCAGCTTTGTGAATATCCAAGGCAGAAAAAGGCATAATTTCCCTCAGAATCTGTGCAGCCCTGGACAAAAGAAAACATGCTGCTTTTCTTCTTGAATGTGTTGAGAACAGTAACGCCTTTACCAGGACTGTGTTGCACAGTATCCCCCCAACAGCCAGAAACACAGGTCAGTTCAATCCTGCATACCTGCCTGTGGGTCAGAGGTAGCTGGTACCTAAAGGAACATATGGTGGGCTACCTTACTAGCAGCAGCTCAGCTGATTTTTTTGAGGTTGAGTGGCATCCTTATGATCAGTGCTGCTGATGGAACAGTAAAGATCAGACCATGTTAAAATGTAATCATAAGAGCTCTAAATTTCCTACACATCATGCACAGAACTCCTCTTTAGAGGGATTTTTTTTTTAAAGCATAATACTAAGCTAATTCAGACATCACTCTAAAGATCAGACTGCTTTAATTATCCTGTGGCATGCCATAGCTAAAGGATGAGGTAAGAATTTGTAGCTCATATTAACTGCCAGTCACCAGTTTCAGTCTTCCAAATCATGATTCCTTTTCTATGAATTACTGAACAAAACTATTTTAAACAAAGCCTTCTGAGCAGATTTTTGTGCTAAATGTTACTAATGAGCTAAATGCTCACTTAGCTTTGCCACCTGCCAAACTGATTGCACTGTTTTGCCATCCTTAACCAAGCAGTGCTGGTCAGTTAAGTCAACACAGTTTTGCCTCTATGAAGTCTATCTTGGATTTCACTATGCTTATTTCATGTCTTCCTTATAGTACCCACTGCAAAGTCAGAACAGGTTGGGTTAACTGGAAAAGTTCATGAACCTTGGCAAATATCACCAAAGTTTTGACTAGGATATGAAACCTAAAATAGGTTAGTATTGTAGCTGCTGAATTCCTCCGCAAACAGCACCATTTGTAGTGTGCTGTATTCTCTTGTCTTGTTTATGACTGCACCAATACAAGGAGTTTTCTCCATGCCTCCTCATTCTTGCCTGCATGCTGTTGAGGCTTACAACGCTGCAGTCCCACTGTGCCCACAATAGTACTCTCTGTGCTTCTGAAGGTGCAAGCTATTGCAAAGACACGGTGACTAATGGGAGAAATCAGGATCATATTTGCAGAAGTCTGCTTAACAGATCATCTGACTCAGTAAAATCTGAAAATCTAGGACTGTAGGACTTTTTATCTTCAACTCTTCAGTGGGGACAGAAATAATTAAAAAGGAAAAATCCTTTTGGAAAGCTTGGCTTAGTTTGTTTATTTATTTCTTCCATTATAAACCTGATGCTACATGTACACTCATGCAACAGTGACCATATGCTCCAGAAGCACTGACCCCATGAGTTCCTGCTCCCATGCAGCATGGGGCAAGTTTGCTTAGCACAGCTTATGTGAAGCTGATAACTGCAGTCTGTCTTCTGAGCACTGGATCTTACAGCTGTGTATGGGAAAGTGCTGGAAATGAGGAAATAGAAACTGAGAACAAGCTGGTTTCTCCACTAATATTTCAGCATTATTTCATCATCAAATGCAGAACTTTTGTTGCCTTGATAATATGACATTTTTTTAGACTCTCTGTAATTACCCTTAAGGAAAGCAAGTGTACCGCTTCATGAGAACAAGCATGGGGCTTTGTGATTCTGGCCTATCATGTGAAATGTTACGGGATTCTGAGCAGTCCAGTCAATGACCTGGTGTGTTCATTAACCAGCAGGATGAAATTCAACATCCTTCCCCAAGCCACACTAAATAAGCTTGTACAAAGGGACTGTGAAGGGGTTATAAGGAATGGAAGCCATGTGCACGCTGTGGCAGAAAGATCCATGGCTTTCTTTTAGTCAGTGTTTCCTTCAGATAGAAGTGGTACTGTACTCACTGTTCATCTCTTAAAAAAAAAAAAAGGCTCGGGCCACCAAATTTACTGGGTCATTAAACTTCTAGCCACTCCACACTGTTGTTGTTTTCATGGCTGAATCCCAAGCCTCTGTCCTTGTTCTGTACAAAGGCAATTCAAAACACGAGGAAATGAAAACACTATGAATGAAACCTCCAGTTTTGCTGCACTGAGGCCCTTCTGCAACCCCCATAATATTAACTTCTTGATTTTAAGAATACATACATATATATATAAAAAAATTTGACCATTAAATCTGTATCCAGTTCATAAGTTGGTAAACCTTACCTATCTGATTTCTACTTGCTGAATAAAAAGCATTGACAACAGCAGCTCCACTTATCCACCTAGTAATAACAGAAGGATAAATGTTAGAATTTCAGTTCTTATTGGCAGAGTTAACAATTACTAGAACAAACATAGAAATTAAATAACAGAATCACAGAGTAATTGAGGTTGGAAGGTACTTCTGGAGATTATCAAGTCCAATGCCTCAGTGCGCTCAGCCTCTCATTGTATGTCAGACACTCCAATCCCTTCATCATTTTAGTAGCCCTTTCCCTTTGTTATCCAAAGTCATTAACAATGATACTTAGGTTTTGTTTCTATTTCCGCTCATACTGCAGCATTGTACAGGCAAAATTTCCCACATAAAGAAACTGAAACACAGAACTTGAGGTTATAATGGTATCTAAACACTTGGGGATAATGGAACTTTTTTTAAGACTGCTTACTTAAAAGGATTTGTGTGTCACCTATTAGTGTCCTATATCCAGCTATCTCAAATACCAGTACATTACAAGTATCAGATTTGAGACTATTATTATTTTTTCCTTAATTTCTTGAGGAATGAAGGTATGTGCAAAGATCATCATGAGCTCTTGTAACAGAGGCACGGCTTGATTCACAGTCCTGTGGTTTAACTTAAATACTACCTACTCCTTGATGAAGGCTCTCAGCATTACTTTTGGGTCCATCTCAACACATGGGAAATAATGAGTTTTAACTCTTTTTTTCTAGTTTACAGTTTTACTGGCTTTCATCAGTGATCACCTAATTAAATTCCTAGAATCACAAGCAGGGCTAGTGTTTTGCTGTGGGTTATTCTTGTACACGTTTAATAGTATTTCAGAAAATATGTCAGAGAAAATGAGATAACGGTTCTACAAAATAAAACAGCTGGGCCTTACACAACTGAAGTTTTATTTCCTGGCTCCGTGCTCTCTGAGTGAAATTAATTGCTATGATAAATGATCTATTTGATAACTGTATTGCATATGCCAATCATAAGCAATGCAAAGTATTCTAACAGTGGCTATTGCTTGATTAAGTGAAAATTAATTTGCTGAACAAATTATAACTATCAGAGGATAATCAATTGTGGTTGATACTTCCACGCTCACTTTAGGTAATCTCTGAATGCAATTAAACTTATGGTAGTTACTCCTAACTAACATACATTTGTGAGAACAGAATAGGAGTTGTGTTAAATCAAGCTGAAGCAATTGAACAAGCCAAGCCCAAACACAGCTTGAAGTTAAAATAGGGCAGAAGTGAGGTGGCTGTTAAGTGGAACATAAATTTTCAGTTAATGATATGTAAACACAGAACAGCAAAAGCAACAGTTGGAATTATTTATCCACAATAATGACTATAGTTCTGAAAAGCTATGACATAGTATTTGGAAAATTCATAGTGATCATTCCAGAGGTGTGAAGTATATACTTCATCTTCTGAAAAGGTGAGTTTGAAGATGCAATATGACTGACTAGAAAGAGTCTGAACAGTTGCAGGTTTTGATTTTTTTTTTCTTACAAAAGAAGTCTGGAACAGCACTATGAAAATGATAAAGTAATTAAAAATAGAAACACAGAATCATAAAATAATTTACATCAAAAGGACCTTTAGAAGTCATAAACTAGATCAGTTTGCTTAGAGGCTTGTCCATTCAAGATCTGAGTATCTCCAAGGATGGAGATCTGGAGGTCTCACAACCTCTCTGGGTCTTGTTTAACCACTCACATGGTGAAAAGTTTTTCCTAACAACTAGTCAGAATTTTGCATATTCTAGCTTGTGTCTCTTCCCACTTGTCCTATCACTGTACATCTCCAAGAAGAGTCAGGCTTCTCTGTGTCTCCTCCCATTAGGTAGTTGAAGACAGCAGTAAGACCTCCCCTCAGTCTTTTCTTTTTTTAGACTATAGAAAGCTAGTTCTCTTATCCTCTCCTCAACATAAATCCAGTTCTGCAGCCCTTATTCAAATGAACAGTCTTGCAAAGTTTGCATGGACTATGGTTACCAGAGTCATCTTTCTGATTTGGTTTAAATTAACTTCCAAATGGGTCAGAGCTGGGACAGGAAGAGTAGCCAGTACAGCTAGGGAATGTGCCCTGTCAGTCTTTTGGTACATCTACATTCTACATTAATATTTTAATTCAGAGCAGGAGTACATTTCTGAAGTAAATTCCTGCTCATCCTCATTTAATCATGCTTTCTCTTTTCTCATGCAGTCTCTGAGCAAGAGAAATGAAATTCTCAGGGATGACATTCATCTTTCACATGAACTTAATTAAAAAGCTGCTCTCCAGGAGTCCACTTAATCCACTCTGGGAGCTAAGGGACCAGAGTAGACCTACTCCAGAATACTTAACCTTCTACACCATCTCCCAATTTCTTTGCCCTACTTGCTAATGTAGGTCCAGCCCTTGAGAAACAAGCAATGCCCTCTTACCTGCCCTCTTCATGGAGTAAAAAGTGCAGAAGGAAGGTCATTAAATCATCACTGATTACCCTCCAAATACCTCCTCCTGTGGAAATTGGATGAAAGACTACACACAATATTTTTAAATACTTACTCCTCTTTGTCCACCTTTTCTCTAAGCTTTTTCAATCTTTTCTTCTGTGTAAATACTAAATTTTCAATAATGTTTTCAAAGTATTCTTCTTCTTTGTAGTTCAGCTAAAAAGAAAGAGGGAAAAGTACTTAGTGGTGATGTTACTGAATTGCAATAAAAGACACATAGATCTGGAAAATCTAGTCTTAAGCATGATGAGCTAAGCAGCACATTTTTAAGAGTATTTTTTGATCTACAATTAGAATTTGGTTTGCAGTGCTCTGCTACATCACAGAGTTGATATTGTAGCTGGATACATGTTAGCAGCTGCATAATTTTTTTCCAGACATCTTTATTCCCTCTTTATATTTTTTGAGTGGAATTCAGCATTTGCTGGTTTTGACCCTAATCTCTGAGAGCTGCCAACCTGAAACCAGTAGCTACCAGGTTGGTAAGCTGCAATTCCACCTTAGAAAGAATACATGAATAAAGCTTAAATGGTGTTTTAAAAAGCATACTTCAGTTGTATGTCTCTATTTTTAAAATTAAAACTGACTTCTAAGACATATTCTGCCTGAACTTATATGTATACTAAATACATTAATGGAGTTACTCTCACAAATCAACCTACAAGGTAAAAGAATACTGAGGTCACATCTTGCAGTGAAAAAGCTCAGATGCAGTTTAAATTATACGGGTCATCCAATGTCATACTTCAGGGACTAATTCCAATCCATGGACAAATAGGTACAGTTACTAAGTTATGTGTACTTGCATCCACTTCAACCAATGTTGCGTCAATCAGTGGCAGATTTAGAAAAACTAGACTGAACACCATTGGCTCCATGTTTTATTCTAGCATAATTCCTCTAGAATTTATACATTCCCTTGAAATACCATCAAATACTTATTACCATCTGTACTGGACCAGCTGTACTACACTGGCTTTTAATACATCCTTATTTACTATTAGTGAGGTGGGTACTGGTCTCTTCTATCAAGTAACTAGTGATAGGACGAGAGGAAATGGCCTCAAGTTGCACCAGGGGAGGTTCAGATTGGATATTAGAAAAAATTTCTTTACTGAAAGGGTTGTCAGGTATTGGAACAGGCTGCCCAGGGAAGTGGTGGAGTCACCATCCCTGCAGGTGTCCAAAAAACATGTAGATGTGGCACTTCAGGACGTGGTTTAGTGGGCATGGTGGTGTTGGGCTGATGGTTGGACTCAATGATCTTAAAGGTCTTTTCCAACCTAAACAATTCTATGATTCTACACCTGTGCAACTAAGCACCAGATTGTGTTATTCTGTGCAGACGCACATGGTTCGGCTTGGCTATGAAGGTAAATTCACCATTTTTTCTCTTAAGACTCTTTTCTAATTATACCGCCTATTGTGGATACTTACCTCCTGGTACTCACTGTTCAGCTTATTGTCATCAATCACGATCTCATCTGGATAACCAATCCTCTCTCTAATTGCTGCTGCCTAGGGACAAGATAATATGATACCCATAGCAAATCCAGCCATATTTTTAAATCAATCATAAATTATATAATAAATGCAATATGGAAGCAACTGCAGAAAACCCAGGATGTTAACTATTTACAGTTTTTGTTTACTTTTTTTTGTTCATTGAAAGCACTGTAAAGTTTATGGTTAATTGTAACAATGGAAAATTCTAGAAAGTATGTTCTGTTCCTTCCTTTGTAAGTAAACTTATAGAAATGTGCACAAGATAGCCAAACGTACGTCAGCTATGCTTTTGACTTGAAAGGTTGGTTTAAACAAATAGCAGAAATCCTGAAATATTTGACATATTTTACAGCATTTAAAATAGAAATAAAATTAATAACTGGACATTTTTTAACTTCAGTACATTATAGGAAAACACATTTACAAATTCCCAGAAATTTGTACAGTTTGACTCAGTTTCGGTCTGTATCCATGTTTCTTAACTAGCTGCCACATCTACACTGGACTAAAATAATTTCTTTAAATGTTCCCAGATTTTGACGATTTGAAGTCCTGAACAAAGTTTTTAACCCAAACCTTACCCAGTTTCTTTTGATAGCCAAGTATTGATTTGTATTTGATGGCAATGTCAGGAGTAATTAAAAAAACCCAAAGAACAAATGATTCTTCAGCAATTCTTTCTACTATTTCCATAAAAATATGTCTTAATAAATTTGGCAGTAAAATCACATTATTTATACAAATTATTTTCTGATGTAGGCTATTCCCACAAACAAGTGAACATTATAAGCAACACATGGAGTGCACGGGTTTCTGATCCTAACTTTTCAGACGGTTTGCATCTCATTTTGTCAAATTGTTTGTAACAGTGGAAGTATTTCATAGACTTTGTACATATACTGTCTATGTCTAATCACAGTACAGAAATTAGGATTTTCAGTTTACTACGTGACTTATGCTGCCATTCCCGATTTGACGTTACTGTGTGGTTCTAACTGATCAACATGTGTAGCTATGGAAATAACACTAGGAATGTACATAAAAACCTGTTCATATAACTACATCGTTACTGTTTGATCACATCAGAATCAGTGTAACCCCACTGCATGCCATGACTGTCTTAGCTATCTGTTGCAATTGTAGCTTTTTGTGGACTTCACAATCTAGAGTTGTTTGATAAACCAGTAATATTTTGATAGTTATTTTAAGCGTTTTTTTCTAAGATCTTCTAACATAAAATTCTGGAGGAAAATGCCAGGTCCCACTCTACAATTAGTAAAACCATGATATTTTCCAAGCTTTTTTAAAATTAAATTTTAATAATAATTTATCATTAAAAATGCAAAATTGAAGATTTTTTTATTATCTCTACAGTATAACAAAATAGAGATGTAATAAATAGTTCTTTCAATTGCTTCACTCCCAATTCAGGGCTCTCTACAACTGATTTCCGTTACTTACTCCAGACTTACATGAACTGTCTAAAGCTATGTCTGCCCTTAAGAGAACTCACTGATGATGTCCAGCCTGTGGTTTGACTTTTTGTTTTTGTCCTGTTGCTCCTAATAGCTGGTCAAATCACCATAAATCATTCCTTCTCATTTTCAGTATTACTTTCTTGTAGATATTGACTGTCTAGCCCCTTAATCACTGATTTGCCTGGAGGTCTTAATCTTGTATATAGATTCCTCCTATTTTGTGCACTTATCTCCACAGAGGCCTCTTCCCATGTAATCTGGATCTGATATAGGAAGTCTGTAAGCTGCTGTGCCTATATAAACACAAATATATGGGAGTTTGTGTATATATAAAAGTGATAGATGTTACTGCTTATTTTTTTCAGGAAAAATAACTGAAATACTGATTTTTATAAAAATACACAACATTACTAATATTTAAGATTTAACTTACTTTTTGTTCTGCTTTCTTTTTGGTTTCTGCATCCATCCAGGTAAGTTCATCTAAGGTTTTTATAAAAACATCACGTATATCTGCAATCATTTCCTCAACCTCGGAAAAAACATCAGTATGTTACAACACCACATAAAATGATCCAATTATTTTTCCACAGTTATGATTTGTTTATTGCAGACTTTTTTTTTTTTGCACTAGCTGCCTAAGTCTATGCTGTTTATGCGCCACACTCAAAATCTGGAGCTCAAGTTAAGTAGTACTTTTAATCTGTCCTGTGGGAGGAAAGGGAATAGGCATGAGCTCACAAGGCAGTGCAGTTTAGTTACTCAGTTAACAAAACATCTGACAGATATCTATCCGCTGGATGTTGTGCACCTGATCAAATTACTGTGTATATGTCAACCACAAAAAATGGTGTATCTCAAGCCTGGATTACAGTAGGAGTGACAGGAGGAAACTAAGGCTTAACTTCAGTTAATTTTCAGCAATTTTCTGTGTGACTGAAGACAAAAAGAAATAATCAATTGTCCCTACGCCCCATGTTGACAGGATGTGAACTCGCATTGGTCTCGAAGAACAAGCAGACTGTTCATTTCAGTAAGTGCTGTTCCTTGGGCGTGCGTACTGGCTTGGGCACGGTCCATCGCTAATGTGCCAATGGTGCTTTAGGCTCAAGGCTGGCTTATAGAACAAGTGGACTAGGCAGATGCCTCTCTCCTTCCAAGTGTGCACACATAATCTTCATATTTCACACGTTACTTCACACTGTTGTCGTTGTGCTTGGAAAGCAGGCCAGCTCAAGACAAGTAATGCAGAAGTACTTAGGTGCAAAGGAATGACTGTCCTAGCACATACATTGTTACTCCTCAGTGGTACACTGATTGAGAAGCAAATCTGAAGGTTAGGTTTTTGAGAAAGTGACCTGCTACATAGAAAAGGTTAATAGAAATTGTAATCAAAGCTGTGTAAAGAACTGCATGGTAAGTGACAATTAAGTGACACTTAGACGGCAGGCAGGCTAAGTTTACTAAAAGCTTTACCACATGTTTACTGTCTCCAGCAAATGCTTCCTGTACATATAATCGTCCCACTGCATTCTCCATGTTGCCATTGACATAGTTTGCACAACGACGCCAAACAGCAGTTTCTGATGTTGTGCCGTAAAGTGCCTGTGAAACATAAACATTAGGTAAAACAGTGACATTTGGGCCCACATAAGGTGAAGGAGAATGGTGACTGACTGGCAGACATGTGTTTCAGAGAAGCCTAGTCCTAGTCAACCTTAAATACATGCATTTATTCACAGTTGTGTTTATGGCAGTTACGTGGACTCACTCTGTAATGGGAACATCGGTCACAGGCTGAGGAAATACGAGAATCATTAGCAATATTCTTTATCCTTTCAAAACATGAAAGGTAGAGAGAAGAAAACTACTCTAAAAGCTAAGAATGGGAGACATTAAAGAGGAGTACCCTGACACAAAGCTTTCACTGTTACAGGGATCTGTATTGCAGTTCCATCTCTGACAGGGCCATTGTGATTATGCAGCAAATTAATTTCCGCAGTGGTAAGACTGTGTTTTCTACCCAACCAGCAGCTTCTGTCAGAGCCTCCCATCTTTGAGAGCTTGCAAAGTAGAAGCTTGTTTACTCTATGTGATGTTGCTACAAGGCATGCAAGGATTTGGTCTTGATAATGTGTAAATATGTGATAAAGCTGAGTGGTTAATATAATGGTACGGCATCTGAACACAAGGAATATAGCAGACAGTGTCATTATAGGACAACTCTCTGAAATCACATTCTATAATGAAGTTTATATTCCATAATGAAGCAGCTACCCATCTCTTCAGAGGTACAGATCAATGACTTTTGGCGTTAAAAGCTCTGTAACTACTACACCTTTAACTGAATTACTAGGAAAATAATGTTTCTTTTTACTTTAAAGCATTAAGGACACAGTAATGGTCTTTTGAAAATGTTACCAGTACAACACAGCACAGAGATGTCTACTGCAGGTCTTCCTGGAGAGGCTGTGATATTGGAGCTTTTTGTAACTCATTACTGACAAATAGCTGAATAGACTAGAAAATCTGTCTGTCCTTAATCTATGTCTTTCTTAGATACTCCCTGCACACAAACAAGCTGCATCAGTAGTCATTTGCTTATATAGCAAAAGCTTATATAGGAAAAGTAAATATGACCCCTCTCCCCCAGAACTTAAAGTAAACCCAGTAATAAGTATTAGCAGTACTGTGCTTAATTAAAATAATAACTAATTCATAATGACTATGCAATGAAGATTCTGGTAGATCACCTTGTGCTGCTCAAGCTTATCCTAGTCAATCATAGTTCACTTGGGTAGAGGGCTATTTGAGACCATGGTGGACTTGCATCAGACTAGGATTGCCCTTCACAGGAACCCTGAGTTAGACTCTTTTCAAGTAAGCCTAGTGTCACCAGAGGTGCATAAGAAAAACCAAAGTGGTGCTTTCTACAGCAACGGAAACTTGCCTGCTTATTAGTAAAAATAACATGCAATTAAAATGCGTTATTGTGGATTCGTACATGTACAGTGCTGATGCATCTGAAATTACACCTCCTGATCTCATGGGGCATAAATTCTCAACTACAACATTGTAGGGAATGCAGTTTTTTTCTCTTTAAATAGATCTTGGGGAAAAAAGAAAGATACTGATGTGTTTCTTTGGTGGGAGTAATTGTATCCTGAGGATACAGTTCCAGTAGCTGTAAGAATTAAACTAGTATCATGATAGTACTCTGCATGCTCTTCCACCCCCACATCTGGGCTTCTTGACAGAAGATCTGCTGGAAGGGCGCAATTTTGAACAAATGTTACAGTGAAAACTGGCAATTTGACCTTGAGATGGAGAACCAAACTTAAGTGATTTAGAGTGACAGCATAGCCCCGCAGTAACACATATAGGCCAGTCTACATGTGCAGCCTAGTCAGCTGTTGAGATCTTTTTGCTGATTTCTTAAGGAAGTGGTTGTAGATCCAGTGATATTTCTGCTAGGACTCTGGCACTTTCTGTAGCACATTTTAAACAGTATGTATTTAAAGCAAATGGAGTTTTGAGTGACTAAGTGACTAATCAGCCACACAACCCAGAAAAAAAATGGTATGGGAGACTCATAGAATGCCATAACTGTGCTAACGTTTATATATGAAAGCAAACTTAACAAGACAAATGCTAGTTTATTTCCACTGCATTTAGTGTGAGAAGTTCAAGCTATACTATATCATATATTATTAATTAGTTAGCAAACAATTGTATGTTTTTATACGTAGACCACGGTAAAATATTTTCCTGTTGTTCTTCCAAACTGACTTTTTTCTAAATGAAAATTCCTCAGTGAAGTCCTAATATGTAGTGGGGGATGACTTTAGTTTATAGAGTGCAAAACATACTATTGCCTGATGATGCAGATGAAACAAATATGAAGCTCGATATTAAAATAGTTTCATACTATAAAGGGTAGGGGAAAAAGCCAAATAATCAATGAATAAGACTGCCCTGTTCAGATATATAAAACTGACCAAACTGAACGCTTGTTGACTTCCTCCAGTAATTATTATCTTTTTCTGTAACAAGCAGAATCTCCTTAAAAAGCTGTGTATGTGTGTTGAAGTATGGCCATAACCTTTTTCAGTGGAGCTGAGCAAACTTACAAAGTAGAAAGTTCTACTGTGGAAATACAAAGAACTTCCATCGCCAACCTGTTTGTGAAATTGCTCAGCATTTCCTTAAAAGCACTAAAATACCTGCAAGATCAAATGACTGAAAAAAGAAGATTGGCTCCATAATGTTTGACTTTGAATATACTACTTTGGATGTTGAAGAGTTTGTAACAAATCAATCAGAACTGTAGAGTAATCATTTGCAAATAACTGGGACTGTTCTGTTATCAAAATGGGGATTAATTTAGATTTGGAAAAGCATAGACACCAATTACTAGAACAGTGCTTTTCAAATTCACTCCAGCTATCAAGCACTTATCACATAAATTATGTGTACACTGCAGCAGAAGCTTCAGCAAACATGTCTAGCTTTTGTGTGCAAAATTCAAAATACATTAAATTTTTATAATTTACAAGTACATAAAAAAATTATCTTTTATGGTTCACAAAAGTCATCTTTACAACTTAAAAGATTAATTTCTTCACCTTACGAAAAGCATTCCTTGTGTCCTTGTAGTTACGGCTTAGGCTGTTGACAAGATCCATTACGAATCGCCAGATCATGTAATTTTGAAGGTCTCTGTTTAACAAAACAACAATAATAAGCTGGTAAAGTTTTTAGGCTTTTTAAGTTTATTGGAAATAAAATTACAAAATTACCTAACATACATACCTGCGAGTGTATTTATTAAGAATAGACTTCAGCCTGATAAGGTATTCTGGATCATAAACAATGACATGTTCAGTGTTCTCAACCTTAATTTGTACAGTTGACATTATATCATTTATGAATTTTGACCAGTTGAATACCTGGAAAATCAATATGCATTATTATATGGTTAAATCATAAAGAAACAGTATTTAGCATTTTTTCCAGTTTAAATACGTTTGCATAACATGAATGCTCTGCCTTTTTAGTTTTCCTAATTGTTGTACTACTTGTAATTGGAGTCATATCTGAGATAATTTATATCCTCTGTGCTCTAAAATCCTATTAAAATAGGGTGGTATTTAGCAGAAAGGGTCGAGACATTGTTTTGATTTCAGACTAACACAATTAAAAATGCTATGACCCCTTCCTTTTAGCCTGGAAAAGCAGAAATGGTATATTAAATAAAATCTTCAGTTGCCTTTTTGCTATGTTTGGCTAAGAACTTTTATATCAAAGCATGACTAACAGCTCGATTTTCAGTACAGTCTGTCTCTGTATCTATGGGGCAATAAGATTCATGGTATACTTGAGAATCCATTCTTGTTCTGAAGTATGCTGAAGTCCATAAATGGATTTATTTTAATAGGCTTTAAAACAGACACACTAAATCCACTATCTATAATGAATTTTTCTCTGCATGCCACAGTACTAGATACTGGAGAAGCAACTGATTTGATAGCAGGTCAGTCTGCAGCATGCCATGACAGACAAATCTCAGACAAGGGTTAGAGTTCTTGTTTGTTTTCTGCCTCTCTGGTCCTAAACACCCATCTTCTTTATGCGGGTATTCACCTTTGTGGGAGGCCCATGTAACTTTCATGACCCAGTACCTATGAAAATTATTTTCTGTTAAGTTTTCATTCTGTAGCGTCCATCTAGTCTGAATAGAGCATTACTTTAGTGCATGGGCACTCTCAACTGGGAACTCTTACTAGTTTGCTGATAAGAAAAATAATTTCGCTTTGATAAGTCATTCTCTTGCCTACTAAGAGAACACAGCCTTTCGTTGCTGCTCAGCTGCACAGCACTGGGATCTGAGCCATGCAGCTATGCTGTAAGTGGGCAAAGGAGCCAGGCTGCGTGCCACCGCGTTGCTGTTCCTCCATCACATAACCCAGAGCAACAGAGTAGTATTAGTGGGAGGTTATAACCTCTGCATTCCCCTACCCAGGAAGTTCACACCTGCAGCTGGTGTCAAGTGAAGTATTTTCACAAGTATGAAGTGCGTTACTTGTCTTCCTCTGTATGATACCAGCTGAGAGAGATAGATCCTTCAGCTTGGAATACTGTAGATTGTACAGTGTTTAATTCCTCCAATTTCTCCATTCACTTCTTTAGTCAATGACACTGATGTTACAGCTAACTCTATATACACTGCTTCAAATTCTCCATGTTGGCCCAAGGATTTCTAATCCATGGCCTCTGTGGATCACCATTTAACTAAGAAAATGATTCAGAGCAAAACCTGAAAATAATCATCAAAACTCTAGAGCTACTCAATGCTTTTACCACACTGGGTAGGTACTCACTTTAGTAATGAAAAGGAAGGTGTTACATTTAAGAAAAACAAATAATCTTTGTACTTTTTTCTTTTTTTTTGTTATTTTTTAAAATTTTTGTTATGCCTATTACTTTGAAAAAAGTATTGGTGATTTTTCCCAGTCTGTATCTTTTGAGAGGAAAGTTTTATTGGAAGAGGTAACATCTCTCATCAGACAAACTAATGTAGCTGAGGAAAGCAGATAAGCTTTCAGGAATAGAATCATTTCAGGTTTGAAAGAGAAGCAGCAAACTTCAAGGTAATCTTAGGAATAATTGCTGTTCTATCCTTAGACCATTACAACAATGCTACTAACTCCCATCATGTATCTTTTGAGCATTTTTGGATAAATTCAGATATGATTATTACTGATCTGCAGCCCTCCCCAGGAACTAAAAATAACCAGGGCAATACCACTCTGTGACAAGAGAATTTAGTTTCTGACATTATGACTGTAATGGTAACTGTTCAATTAAGACCTGTGGGAGAAGGCAAATTATGAAACAAATTAAGTTAGGCAGAAGTGAACCGTCATATAATTTAAAGTTGAAGAATTTAAAGTCAATAAAAATAGCACTGATTATGAAACTGTGGTAGGAATAATAGTATTTCATAGTAACTTACTGGCCTCAAAGGACTCAATAATGCATTCCTGCTAGTCAGACCACAGTGCTTTCCATGTGACACATTAGTTAACCTGCTTGCTTGTTGTGCAAGATACTGAAGTAGAAGTCATTTACGATAAAAAAATATCCAGGTCTATTAAGAAATGATGTTACTGAGGAGGCACACCTATGTTATCAAATCTTTGGCTATTCTTTAGCTGGACTTTGTGGTGCCATGAAGTAAAGGTTGTACTGCCCAAATGGGACATGGCTCAGGGTAAGAGAAAAGGCAGAGCTGAAACATCCCTGGGAGGAGCTACAGTCGGAGTAATGGGGAGAATTTTCCTGATTCATAGTCATGACTTCCTGGGCTCCTTTCTGCTTGCTTTGGAAGCCCATCTTACAGAGGGAATGTTGGAAAAACAGGACTTTTTGTTCTGAATCTGCAGCTCTGGATAAACAGAGGGGGCCTGAATAGTCACGCTACAGCATACTTGAATCAACTGGTGGCTACAGTCATAACGTTTGTCCTGGGCCCTCTGGAGCTGCTGTGGTAATTACAGGAACGGAATTTATTTGTACTCTATAAAGGATACTCTCCTGATTTGCTGCAAGGGTTATGTATATGCAAGTTTTGCAAGATTTATCATCCTGATTCCATGAGGGTAAATCAAACTCATTATTTTTTTTTCTTTTGTCCTTTTCCATCTCTTTATGTTGAAACAGAGGGCAAGATCTGCCTTCAAGTTAGGAGAAACTGTGGGTACAGAAGCAAGTCTTTTACATACAGTTTAATGTCATCAGATGTTTAGGTTAAGATAGTGTGCATGTCAGGTATCCTGTTCAATTTCAAATATGTATCAGCTCAAGAAAGAAATGTCTTTAAAAGCAAAAATTGTCAGGCTTCATTGTTTAATCAGTTGTTAATTAGAGGTTAAAATATCAGATTATTGATCACTCACCTTATGATCGATTTCCAATGAGAAGTTGTTCTGGAGTTGTGCCAAGGTCATTTTATTGTACAGCAAAAGTGGATCATTTCTGTCTTCAGATTTTGTTGTTGCCTATCAAAGTTAATCATAAGAAAATTATTAAGTACATCAAGTCAGTTCACAGGAATTTTGGTAAGTGGAAGTAAAAAGAAAGAAAACTAGTATTTCTGGCTTAATACATTACTGTAAGTTTGCATTAACTGTAAAGTACCTTACGAGTAAATACAGACAGCATTTTATAGATAAAAAGTATATAAAAGGACAGATTAAATTGACTAAATTTCTGACAGCAAATTGGAGCTTTACTCTTTGGATGTTTTGTGTTAGAGCATCAACAGCTCAGGCTGTGCAAGAACACTCAAACATAGACCCATATCACTCAAAGCACTGAGTAGACACTGTTACCAACAGATACACTCAAGAATGTGCTCATGATATTTATGGGATGATGCAAGGTGCAAAATCCTGGGAGAAGGGAATAAAGGAGATGTATTTATTGAGTACAGGGTGACCAGTGTGCTGTGGTAGGAATACAGTGTGAGCGTTCTGATCAGGATGCATGTGCTACCTGATTCATTCTTTCTGGAACCACTGTATAGAAAGAAAGGGAGTCATAACTCAGATAAGCTCTTTATTAGTCTAGGCAATGTGGGTTTGCACCAGTGTGTTAAAAATGTGCATACATTAACACCTTAATAGCACAACTCTTAGGGCCATTTCTTATAGACAGTAAAACTGCCTGACTGCCAGTGAACTGTGTCTGTGGTGGTGCTTTACGAGGCAAGTTAATCACTGGAGTCTCTAGACAGCAAATGTCAGCAGGGAGGTCTCTGGAATTAGGGTGTGGACAACGTAGACTGAGAGGAGGCAAAACCAGCACCTGATGGTAACTACACCCTTGGTCTCTGAATACTCTCTTGGATATCTTCCTGTTCTTTTCCTCAAACACTAGTGTGTCCCTTGCCTGCAGGTTTCTGAAGTGCATTCTGGTATCCTCTTTCATTCCTTCCATGCAGAAGTACCTTGTGACAGCATCAGCACATGCTCCCCTCATACTCCACCCCCTTTTAACTTCCACTTTTTTTTGATGGCAGAGAGAGAAAATACAGGTACACAAACGACTATGGGAAAAGAGTGATCTTGTGATTCATGAGAGTAATTCATGGGAGAGCCTACATCACTACTGCCTCAAGCACTCTTAAATGACTCGTTCAAGAGAGAGAATAGTAGATTTTACCCATTTAAACTGTTTTGAAATATAAGTCATGCCAAGTCTGATTTTATCTCTCTCTATCCTTTTTTAAAAAAGATTTCTCTTCCACTTCCTCTTTCCTAATCTATTGTGCATTCAGTATTTTTTTCTGTGTTTTCTTCAACAAATTCCCAAGAGCATAATGCCAGCTCTCTTCCAGTAACATTCAGGCTGCTGCTGAGTTTTTGATGAAAGAGGTTAAAAACTGAGGCAATAGCAGCTTACCCACCACTAACTTCACTCTCTACCAACAGCAACTGCTGTAGAGACATTTCAGTTGTGGTTTCCTTTTGTACTCCCCCTTAAATCTTTCTCCAGTTAATTCCTTTTCTTTTAATAATCTTCCATCTCTGATCTAAGCCCAGAGGTGTGTTTCTCAGGAAAACATGAATAAAATCAAAATCAGATGCTTTTAGTTTATACAAATGGGGGGGGGGAAGGTCTTCCTATGCCAAACACGTGCCCTTACTATCAGTGTAACTTGAAACATAGCTGAAGCTAGAAATATTTGTATTTAGCTTGTTTTACAGTCATCCTTAGATTCAGGTCCTTCTGAAATGTTTAATAATCATAAGCCATGTTTTTGCTCATGAATGCTTGATTTTCCATTTGTTTTTCTCTAGGCAAGTTCAAATTGTAGCTATTTCTCCAAGTCATACTTTAATGGAGAACAGTGTTTGATTAAAAATGCACTTGGAACAATCAGCATTGTGGAGCAGCTTATGCAGGACAAACATTACTTTGTGTTGCATGGCAGGCCAAGGGTTGGGAATCTACTGCTCTGATAACCAAACAGCCCACAGGGAAAACAGGACAAAGGGAGAAGAGGCCTGAAAGCATCTCCCAAAACTCATTTTCTAAAACAGACTAAACAGAAACCAAGTCTGTCTCTCTCTTGCTCTCTCTTTCTCCTCTGGAAGGGCTTCTGTGAACAGATTAGAATAAAACATTTTTCTATTTGGAAAACAGCTAACTCAAATATTTTCCCTTGCTCATTAGAAGGCATGTCTTTCTTATTTTGTGTTCCTCTTAGGTGTTCCAGGCCCCATACATTTTTGGTCAGCTTTTGGTCCCACAAAATAACATTAGCAAGTAACTTAACAACTCAGTTTACAGTTAGCTTTCTTAGATATTAAGAAAAAAGTCAGTTATTTAAAGGATACTTCAAAAATGTTTTTCTTACATTGGCAATCTCTTTCTCCAGGTCCATAACTCTTTTCATTTGTTCAGAAATCTCGCTCTCATTGAAAGAAATATTTCTTTCTTGTAGGATTAGTTTAGCTACAGAAATCATGAAATCAACATAGGCAGAACATGCCTGCAGGAAAAAATACAAACATTTTAAAGACAAAACTCTTCAAAGTATAGCATACCTTGATTATCTTTAAGATTTCATCTTCATTTTTACGAACTACAGTTCTTCATCCCTTTCTTAAACAGTGTAATAGTATTGTATTCTGAAATACTGTTAGATCACAAATAGAAATTAACTTTGAAAATTCCCTAATGGAAAATTGCTGTATAATTTGTAGCACTGTTCAAAGCTAAACACTCTCAACTACTGCACTGTGTTTTCATTATTTGAAATGAGACATTTGTATGTCCATATTTAAACCATCACCCATGTTTTTTCTAGCTCACTTTAATTACAACTTCCAAAAATACTGCTTCCAAAGAGCAATGTTCCCAGAAACATAAAACCGAGAGAAATGCTGATGGACTGTGTTGAATTAGCGTTGTGGGAAAATTACTCCCAGAAACAGCATACCTCCTCTCTTGCTTCTTGGAACATTTAGAAATCATGTTGCTGTATCTAAATTTAGTATATAGCTAGATATACTATAGACAATATAGTGTATATTAAATTTAACATAAAAGAATTCACCAAGGATAAGAATGTAAATATGGAAGTATATTCTCTTAAATATTACACTGTCGAGTATCTACAGATCTCATTATATTTTATGGAACTTAAGATTATTCTAATTCCTCTTTGATAAGCCACATTCATTTTTCTATCCACAGAAATGCTGTTTTCAATATGCTTTTTAAATGCAAATAAAAATACACAATAAATCTATTTTATGCAAAATAGAGTAATCTACTAAAAGAGTGATAAACCTAGGGTTAATAAGGTGTGCATGTCATCAGCTTTATTAACAGAAGTATTCTGGTAAGTTCAGCTCCTAAGGCAGTAGGACGCACCCCTTTAATGAATGCTACATTTATACAGCCATCCCGGTAACTACTTTCCTTGCCACCCATTTCCTGTCAGCCTCCCCTACCTGCCAACAATGCTGTGCCATAGCAAGCTGTGTGCGCTGGAAAATTCTGAGCAGCTCATGAAAAGTACTGACAGACTTCAAAAAGACAGGTGGCTCACAGCATCTTGAAGGACTGAGCCCTCAGTGTTATTTTTAATCAAGATAGATTACTTTACCAGAAAGAGAAAAGCCCAAGAACCCACTGACAGCTACAAGTCACAAAAAAGAGTGCATACCAAGCCTGCAAATTCCATTTTAAAATAGTCAAATACAGTTTATAAAAATTCAATGCAGACATTACCCCAAACCAGTAAGTCAACAGAGATTTTCAGGTACCAACTAATGGACTTTATTTTTGGCCTAAAGTGCACATCATTGTATGGTCAGGTAGCAAAGAAATAAGTCAGCTGATTTCAGATGGACCGTATAAATACTCTCAGATATTTTAGTAGGAACTTAGATGTCAGAATAACTCCTGTATGAGCAGAGGAATTATATATCTTACAAAAGAAAAAGATTTTTAAAATATCTTCTTCACAGATTCCACCCGTAGCTTTGTGGTGGGAAGTCCTGACAAAGCCAGAGGTTAAAGTGCAGAAGGCAGATACCTTGTTTGCTACATACAGGTCAAAGAGTTGAATGACACAGCAGGAAATAGACCCAAGAAAAGGCTGCCCTCAGAGTGCAGGGATTGAAAGGAGGAACATCTCTCACTTGAAGTATTCACGCTTGTAAGAATATTATGAACCTGCCTTTCAGTGATAAATCTCTGATTTTTAAAAAATACTTCCCCTCTGCTTTCCAGCAGTAGAAAGTAGTATGATACTTTCAGGTAGGTCCGAGATTAGAATGGGAATTGCGTTTTAGTGCTGCAGTCGATGTAATACAAGGAAGGCAGCAAATTGTGATATGTGACCCAGCTCCTAGAGACCATAACACATGTGATAATAATGTAACTGAACAGTTAATATGGTAATAATTGTCTTTACTAGCATGTGATCTGTAATTAAATGTAATCAGTATTAGAGCATTAACTGTTAGCATGTCAGCAAAATACCCACAAACCCAAAATGTGTTGTATGCTTTCTCATTGCTTCTGCATTTAATTACACAGAAGAGAAGTGGCTAATTAAAGGGTACTGTGGTAGCAGTTTCAGCTACATGACTTCAGCAAACACATATACTTCAGCTCTCAACATGTTAAAGCATATCCAACATTAGCAACAACAGATACACAGTGCCAGTGGTAACAGGTTAATAAGAATGCATAAGAATAACAAGTAAACATGAATTAAAGAAGACCATATGAGATTTTAGGTATCTGAAGCAATTTCTATGATATCACATACTTTAGCTGCTGCATTTTTGTTCAGCAGTTGACCTAGGAGACTGTGATCTTTTCAGATCTTTCATGCAGAAAAGTGTGTCTTTGGTTCTGAATGGTTCTTTTTTTCTTTCTAAGCCTATTAGTGATATGACTAGTCCACCCGGACTCCACTGACACCTGCAGCACTTGCCAATCAATGCCAGTTGACCATTGTTCAGAAATGGCATCCTTTTTGTAGTGACAGAACAGGGGTGATCCATAAGCACTCATAATCTATCTTAATACAACTTTGACAGTTATGATATACCTCTTGATTCAGCTGTGAAGCCTGGCAGAAGCTGTGTAACAAAGCTAAATTGTTTCATGTTTATTTCCTTCCAAGAGGTCCTAAATAGTCAAGTAGGTGTTCCTCTTCTGACTTTCATAATCCCACAGGAATTGTGTGGAAAAGCTACTTTTCTTCCACATATAAGGGAGGGGGACACAGGAACGGAGAGAGGTTGGGATGTCCGGGCTGTAGTGATGTCAGAGGAATGTGCACTCTTCTCATCCAGTGCAGAGACAATTGGTACGTACTAGCAGCTGGAGCCTAGACAAAACCCCCTTGGCTCCTAGTGCTGCCAGGAAGATCAAACTAGGTCACTAACTATTATGGCATAATATTATAACACCTCATCTTCAGGACACTTGTTATACTCCCTCCCATTCTTAGCTAACTTATTTCTACTTGCCCTTAATCTCATTTCTCTGTATTCTCTTCATTCCCCTTTTGGCTCTCTTGCCTTCTTGCTCACTTACCCATGTTAGAACTTCTTTCTCCAGTCTGTCACACACACTATGCCCACCTGCAGATCAACTTTGCTTAAATGCTCATCATTATTACCTTTCTATTCCAGTTTCCCCAATTCTCCCAGTAGTATTTCCCAGGGGCAGTACTGGAATCTCTTTCAGGAAGGACTGTTCTGCTCTTTGCCTATCCCCACTCTTGAGGATATGTCTGCCTTGGAAATATAGGCTAAAACTTCTAAAATGTAGTCACTGATCTGTCAGCTCTTCATCTTACCTCTTTGTATGCACCAGTGCATTCATAGTAGTCACGAGAAGGCAGGCCAAGCCCAGGCTGATCAATCTATAAATTCAAATAAAAATTAAAAAGTGCTTAAGGACAAAATGGCATAGCATTGTACTATTCTTTTGTCAATTACAGGTCACTGATGCTTCACTCTTGCCAAATTATCTTCTGGCCAAAGGGGAGTTTCTCTCTCATTCTGTTGCCCTCCTTTAATTCCTTTCACTCTCCTTATATTTTTTGTCTTTCTTTTCAGTCTTTCTGTTCTGTTGCTGAACAATGCATGCTACGCATAACCCGTGTGAAAACAGTGCATGTACAGAAGACAAAACAGTCCTCAGTCAAGCAAGGCAGTTACTACATCTTTGAAATTCATTCATGCGAAGTAGTCAAGGATCTATCTACAGGAAAGATGAGACTTTTGCTCTTGTAACTGTTGTGTCTCAGGAGTAGCTGGTGAAGATTCACCATACGTAATACTGCCTTCCTCTGGATTTTCCATTTTCAGAGATCATCTTACATTTATAGGCAGGGGACTCCTGACATACTCTTTATGCGAATGTCCTCAGCCACTTTCATATCTGTGCCAGCAGGTCCTGTTAGTACTTTGGCATCTGAATACCTTGTAAAAACAACCCCTTTTGCTGGGCTTTCTGCCACTGGGATCATGGCCCAGGTTTTCAGTGACAGAGCTTTCTGCCTGAAGTACATGGTAAGGAAATCATGTTTACTTGTTTGCTTGCATGCATATATAAGTAGGTCATGTCTGTCTTCTGTCTAGTGTACGCATAAATTGTGTCCGTATGTCTATATATATCTCTGTTATTCTCACCTCACTGAAAGTAACAGAGTATGAGTGCACAGAATAAAGATATTGACTTTGAGAATGGACAGAGCACTGTGAAACTGATAATTTAAGTTTGAAAACTACATAGATTCACAAATTCATCTACCACTTACTCTGGTAAAATTCAAATCACTAATGTTTCTCCTGGTTAACATTTATGTCTATGCTTCTAGTTATTTTGCTGCACTTTTATGATCAACAAGGCAATGCCACCCAGGGAGACTTACATGAATGATATGTGCTGTGGAATTTTTATCATCGGTGCCAACAAAAAAATTAATAAGGACCTTTTTTCCATATCTGGAGTTTAGCTGTGCAATAGCTGTCTCAGCTGTCCAAGCAGTACCTAAGCAAATGAAAGGTATACTCAGCCTCTATTTTTAGTAAGCAATGAAAAGTACAATAATTTAAAAATTTTAACTGAAAAGGAAATAAATACAGATTATCTTACCGTAGGCAGAATCCCAGTTAGTTGTTGCTACAGGCCAGTCAGATACCTTTGGCAATAAACTGATTAAAGGCCTTCCACCTCTGCTATCAATGATAGCTTTTGGAAAAATTAAAATGAGTTACCATGACAATTTAAAACAACAAATGTTACACTACTATAATGAGTTCAGAATAATGAAGCTGAGAAATATGTTTTCACCATCACCACAATAGAAGTATGCTCTGATGTGTGACTGTACTTTAACATTTAATTTAAAAAATGTTTCAGTCATGACTACAAACAGCATATGCAAATCCTTGTGACCATGACATTGAAGAACAATTGTATTTTCACTCTACAGATATCTTGAAATAATATTTTTAAGAAGTATTAGTAACTTTATAGAACCTATAAAAACATGTGATTTAGGAAGCACTGCTAACTGTTTTACTGCTCCTCATTCTAGTGGCAGCATCTAGCTCAGATTCTTGAAAGAAATGATCTCCCTGTCTTTCTAGAAGCCTGGCGTGCTAGTCATTTTTCACCTCATCCCTGATAATTTTTAAAAAAGAAGTTAACTCACATTTAACTGAAAGAATTTGAGTTTAAATATCTGCAGCAAACTGGTAACTGAAGATCAATGTAATCTCACCTAAAATATCAAAGCTAGTCTAACAGGAGATATAACACTAATTTTACTATTGACATTCTTATTTGACTCTATAGAATGGATACATTTTAGTTTTCATGACGAATTTCCAAAAAATTATGCACAGAAACTAGGATGATATAGGTATAGCTGACTGTGAAGATGGGATTCTTTGGATGATAATTTATCTATCCTATAGGCATAAATTCAGGAGACACTTACTTTCATTTATGCACGATCTGTACAGAGTTTTTGCCTTCTGCACTGCTGTTATATCATTACTGCTTGGTGTGTCGAGGACATCTGAAACACACAGACAACAAATGTATCTTAATATCTAATCTTTATTGGAAAGATACTGAAGGAACCATAGTGGATACCATCCTGAGGACCAGAGGGCGGACAGTAAGTACTCCGCATCCATCTCAAATTCCAGGGAAGCTTTGCCTTTCAAAAGCCGAGGGTAAAAAACTTTGGAGATTACATGGCTTGCAATTGCATCAGTCTGTGTTAATAAATTGAGCATAAAGGAATCAGGTAGATACTCTGTGGATCACCCTTGGCAAAATACAAATGCTCCAACTTTTCAGGGACAGTTTTTAGGTGACCAAGCTATTGTGTGAAGAGAATTGCTGTCAGGACTCTAAGTGTACCAGCAGGCTCTAACTACACTGACCAGCCTATAACCATCTTTTCCTGTAATTCTATCCTGCAATCTCTTCACTGTAGCCAGGAGTTTAGCTGTTTGTGTTCAAGGTCTGCTTTGGTATGGTGCAGCTGTGTGGCCGTGGATCATACTTCCATGAAAACAGCTAAATTGTAAGAGCAAGCTGTAAGAAGCCTCATCTGGTGCCTCTACTTGCACACCCTATGCCTGTTGGCTCAGGAGCAGCAGTCCAGGTCAGCTCCTTGCCCATGCTCTCATAGGTATGCTGGACCTTGCCTGGCTGACTTGCCTGAGACCTGCTGCATGACTATGGACTTGTCTGGTGATCATGGGGCTGTTGGCTGAACCTGGTCACTGTCACTGGACCTGCTCTGCTCTTCTGGTTTGGGTCCTGTGGGACTGAGCCCCTCGTCTGTGAGGCCTCTGTCCCTGCCTGCCTCGAGTGACAGTCAGCTCCTGGATCACCTTCCCTTGTGGGGCAGCCCACTCTTGCCACTACTTTACAATTACTCCAGTTACTACTTTACAATTGCTTTGCTCCACAGAAACTGAAGCTTAAGGAACACCATGGCATCCATAAACCGCAAACCTGGCAAAACCAGAAGACATGCAAAGTAATCTCAGTCTGAGAGAGCGGTTTGGAGAATGTTTCATGAGCCTGACTTCTTTGTTATTTTCATCTGAGAAAAGGGAATATGGACAATTTGACACTATTACATTTTGTGGAAAAAGGAGTATTTTTAAGTTTATGATATGACCAGTTAGAAAATTGCTTGCCTGCTCTTTGGGATTTAGCTGATGGAATACAGATATGCAGGACATAAGGCTGCCAGAGAGCAACTTCCAGCATTTCAGCTGACTTGGACACAGGCAGACCTCTTTCTGCTTCACCTAGCGTGGCTGCTATTGTTAGTGCATGAGGGTAATGATATGGATTTCAGTTGTTTTAATATGCAGATGAGCACACAGAGTACAGATATTCGAAAGGTCAGGTCTGATCAACTCTGCTCCAGTGTCAGACACAACAGCATAACTTCCACAGCATTCTCCAAGCAAACAGTTTGTGGTAGATTTGTCCTGAACCAAACACAAAGAAACTGAAATATTCGGTAGTATTTTAAGCTTTGCTAGACAACCACATCATATTAGGATAACATGTAAGCCAAAGAAGAAACTTTATATAGTCCACAAACATAAACCCCACTGACCTTTTAAAACAACTTCTAGTTCGTCTCTTAAAATGTCAAAGTTACTATAACGGGAGCTGGTTTCTGGAATGACGTTCCTCTTAAGCCATCCTCCACAGGCATATTGGTAAAAATCATTACAAGGCTCTGCAGTGGTGTCCATGTTCTCAAGGATACGGGCTGCTGCAATATGAGACAAATTAAGGCATAAAGAATCCTTAGAGAAAATAAATGAATACATTTGTTTGCTTTGAAGAGGGAAGTCATAAATGTATTTCCTTTAGTTTAGAATAGGCTCAAGCCTACTTGAATGTTGTAAACCAAACAAAGTACTAGTAAGTGCACAACAAATTACTATTCCTTTACTGCCCATAACCTATATATACTTTTCTGTTGCCTGTGTTTACTGATGGGTAAACTGACTAATGTTCCTGCACCCTGTGAGTGGTTGCTTAGTTTTAAATGAAATGTAAGATGTTTCATTTACTGACCTACACTTTGCACTGAAATGTGGTGAAAGGAGAGATTAAAAGCACAAGACATATCAGAGGCTAAGTATCCACTGTGATGTAATTTAAGTAATTAATATGATGTAGGCTCAGCTGAATCCAATTTATTTCAATAAAATAATGACTTTGTTGTACCGATTAAGTTCTTGTCAAGAAAGTTTTCCTATTAATGCTTTTCTGAATCTACATAGATTTTTTAGACCTATTCCACCTTTTATTCTAGAACTGATACTGCCTCTTTCTATCCCTACTGACCCTCTTGAAGTGGCTTGTCAAAGACTAACCAGTCACTGACTGATCGTGACATGGGATTCTCTAGTGAAAACTGATTCCTTGATGACAGTTTCCCAGCTGCTATTCATAAACCTGTGCTGCTGCTTTTTGGTATTCCTCTTCCACCTAGACTGCTTTCACCACTAGTATGCTAGCACAAAGTCTTTCACAGAAAGGAGAAATGCTAGGAGTCAAGCAAGAGCTAGTGATACCTCTGAACTCCCCAGGACACTGAATATCCTTCCCATTTTTCAGACATTATTTTTAGTAAATGGTGAGGCTTGTGATTTCCAGTGTTCATCCCACCCACATGGGTGAGTCAAATATTTATAGTTATTTCTCCAGTACTTTCAATATTTTCCATGTCTGTTATGCTGGTGGAAATGACAGGTGGATAGACAGGCAATAGTATTTATGTTGACTTGCCTCCTCCCCCCCCGCCCTCGTTTTTCTTGGGATCTTCAGTTGGCTTACGCTTGTTGTATTTGAGGCCAACATCTGGTAGTTTTACAATGTTCCAGTCCTTGGAAGATGGAAAAAGCCACGAACACAGGCATTTTCAATTTTAGACTGCTTCAGTAGCATAAAAAGCATTGCGGAAATAGGTACAATGCCTAGGACCTGATTCTTTTCCTTCTGAAGTCAATGTCAGGCTGACTTCAATTTCAGGGATACAGCATCAGGCCAACAAGAAGAGACTGTGAAATTCAGTCATGTTTTTACTAAGTTTGACACTTGCTTTTTACTCATTCTTGAGAAAGCCAAGCATCCAGTCCTACTGTCCAGTAGAGCAAGGAATTTCCCTGCTGCCTGTAAACTTGGACAACAGGCAATGGGCACATACAGAAATAAGAAAAAAAAAAATCCTATTCAACTTAAGAAAAAACTTCTTACTGTAAGGGTTGTCAAACGCTGCAATAGGCTGCCAGGGAAGTTGCGAAGTCTCCATCTGGGGAATAATCAAAACCTGACTGGACAAGATCCTGAGCAACTTTCTCTAGTTGACCCTGCTTTAAGCAGTGCTGTTGGACTATGTGATCTCCAAAGGTCACTTCCAACCTCAACTTTTCTGTGATTGTGTAAAAACTCTGGTACTTGTTTCTGTCTAGTTTGTCCTGTTTTCTTTAGGAGAAGGGGAGTGTTTTGAATGATGCACTTTATTCCTGTCCTAGCTCCATCTATTCGCTGTAAAAGAGGAAGATTGCTAATTATTACTAACATCTCCTGTTTTAAGGGTATTCTTACAGATCTCTCTGCTAGGCTGGAGCAGCATCTGAAGGGCAACACTGTCCCTTGGATTATCTTGGCATGTGTTAGTCCAGCAACAAAGTCTTTAATAGCCAGGACTGGATATTGCAGCTCACTCATTCAGAGCAGTGTGCCAGCCCTGTCAAAAAGTAATGGCAGGATAGATAAATCTTCTGACACCAAGAAAAGATGGCTCTTACCTACTGTCTTGTCACTTTTGCAAAAAAAAAAAAATACTCCAACAAAACCCAGGAGAAATCCACATCTTGCGTAAATCTGAGAAATTACTAACAGTTTATGTAATATCAAACCTTGCCTTAACTGTGGAATCAGGTTGCTCTGTTTTGTAGTCAGCATCTGTTTAATCTTCCTTGCCTACTACTGTCACACAAAAATAATCATCTATCATAACTTTTCTGCTGTAAAGTCCAGGCTAGCCAATATTAGCCAATCAACTTTTATCAAAACTTGAAGTTTAAATACTGCAAACATAACAGAAAGAGCTCAGTCATGGGAACTGTAGTCTTTCACTTAGGGCTTCATGCAAAATACATGGACTAAGTATCCAGCTCAAGAATACTCTCCTCAAAAGTGTAATTTGTACCTCTGAACCCCAAGATAACCACCCAGTATTTGGCTGATACCGTGGATGTATTAAAATCAATGAAATGTGATTTTGTTATCAACCAAGCCCAGAAGCATAAAGACACATGAATTGCCCCTTCAAAGTCAGTGGGACAATTGGGCTGGACAGAATCCAAAACATGCTCTAAGTTATTTATAAGTTGATACTTGTGCCCAAAGAAGCTTTATGGTAAGTTCATGGCTGTACACACTGAGACATTTTTGCTCTGGAATAAGTGTGAGACTGATGAATATTTTATTTTAATTCTAATAGGTTAATTCATACGTATACAAATACAGATATTACATGGTATACTTTTCATTAGTCCTCAGTATTGCTTTGATGAACCAGTCTTTGGGTTTGTTCCTATTCTCACTTGTTTTTCAATTTCCTAACTGTCACTGAAGAATGTAGAGCCTTATCTCTATTACTTTTAATGATTAATTATATTGTGGTACTCCTGATTGCCAGTTGTTGCTTTAATAGCTTACAAATAAAGTAATATAGGCTAACATAACAACCAGTGACCTGGGGAGGATATAGGAGAAACACAATATGCTTACCTAGGTGAAACTGGTATGAGAGAGATCAAAATTCCCTATTCTCACCAGTCTGTGCTGAGCTGAGTAAAATTAGCAGACAGTATGTCAGCTTATTAAAGAATTTTCAAATGTAGCAATTACATGCTATCTTCATGTGCTACACTAGAATGGATCTCACAAACCTTGCTAACATTACCATGCAGTTACTGATATTTTACTGTGTGTGTAACCAATGGAATTTTCATTACATTTTTTCTTCTGGTCATTTATTTGAAGCTCTTCTATTAACTGTACTATAAATTCTGTCAGTATCTTCACTTTATTCTTTTTCACAGGCTTATACCTATTGCAAAATTTTGAAATTCATTGCAAAAAACTGTCACAGTATTGGTCAGTTATGGTGCAAGGCATTACTATTTCACTTAATGTCTATTGCTAATTATAGTTCTTGAAAGACCACAATAAATTTTCCAAAGTTAATACTTCTGTCTTTCTATCTGCAACTATCTGTCTAACTTTTCCTGTATGTTATTGTACATGGTCTGGAAGAAGCAGCCAAATTAAAGATGAAAATGTTACAAAATTCTGGTTTCAGTAATATTAAACTTGTAGATTCATCCCAGTAAGAATATTATTAAACAGCAATAATACAGTTTATTTCTCTGGATTAAACACTTTACATTGCATTTTTAAAATACTAATTTATTTTGTTATTAAATTATATAATCCTGACAAACTCTTTGAACTATTTTTTAACCTCTTGGAGCGCTGAAGGCCTGAGCAGATGCCAGCTAACCATTCTGGGCTCCTGATTCACAGTCTTCTGCTTCCAGAGCTGAGAACTCACTCACTCTAATGACCACCTAATTGAACAAGTTTTCTAGGTGATTACGTCCTTACCAACACTTGCCTCCCCTTTTCATAATCTGACTATATTCCATTTAATGGCCATACAAGTGTGGAGAAGGCCCAATACTTCTATAGCAATTTCTACATTAAATGCATCATACCATGGTGGGACATGGAAATCCTGGCTCAGTTAATAAATAACAATTTTAAATTCAAGCTGGTCATTCCCAACATTGCTTAGAGCTATCCATTCTAAATCATTTACAGACAGATGCAGCATTTGGAACTGACAGTTCTGTAACGGCTAGCACATCCAAACTTCATGTGGGGGCTCCCTGATCCTAACTGCTTCCTGCATACTAAGATTTCATTGCTACAACAGTCTAATAGACTGTGCAGATTTTTAGCTGCTTCTGGTAATTGACCCTTGCTAGGCAGAAACACATACTAATGCTACAGATCATAACATGGTCTGAAGTAAGGGTTCTAGTTTGACATCATTGCTTTTGCATCTGTTTAGATCTTACTTGAGGTATAGCCCCACAGCTAAAACTTAATTATAAAGATTGTAATTTAATTAGATACACTGGTTGCCTCCCTGGACTCTTACAGTATGGTAAGTAAACACCAAGTAGTAACACCTAGTAAAATACAAAAGCTGTCTTTCACCCAGTTGTAAATTTTATGGGTTCCAGGCTGGAGTGTGCAGTTCTTGCACATGTAGTAGTAGTTACTCACAAGAGCACTCCCCCTGTCTGCAGTGGATAAGCTTCCATGTCCTATATAGGGACAGCAGAATGTGGATTAAAGAAAACCTCTATGATGTCAATTAGATGATGTTCCTGCCAGTAAAAAAAACTTTCATAGAATACATTTATAGCACTACCCTGGCATTTTACATGTTTTGAGACTGAATTCTCACTATTTCTTTAGGAGTTATTCTTTCAATGTTTGAACTAGACAATTTGTAGAATATGGGGCAGTTGATAGTAAATGAGATAAATGTGTGAATAAAATAAAGCTGTATTTAATGAAAAATGAAAAGAGATTATGACATTAGAACCACACCGTACATTTCTATTTTTGGGATGTTTTAGTCTACCTACCCTTTTTTCTCATTTTATATTTCATTATTATCTCTGTTGAATTGAGGCAATTTATATTTTAAAAAAATGCTCCTTCTTCACCCTGTTATGTCATTTTGTAAGCCTGCCATTTTTCTTTATCAGTGTCCTTACTGTAATCCTTTCACAATTTTACTTCTGTATTGAGAATCTTACATTCAGTAAGAATGTTTATTTATCCCCTTAAATATCTGCATGCTGTAAAATCTTTTAACAGAAGCATAAAAGAGTAAAACTATTCTGCTTAATTCATTTAGCCACTTCTTGCTAGGTCTTCAGTTTACATTGCGGCTTATTTCTCCAAACCTTCTACGGCTTTTCCTTTTTGAGTTCACTCATCATTATGTAGTCTTACCTGAACTTTTTTAACAGATATGCGTAAGTATTTAGCCAAAACCGAGCATCTTCAGAGATGTTGGACTTTGGCTACTGTCTAAAATGTGACCTAAAACGAGTAGTCCCACAGAAGTAAGGAAACCAATATAACGACCTTTCTACGCTGTTTCTGGCACGTCTGCAAGTCTAAATGGGGCCTACGAATCAAAACCTTTTGGGAGCCTCCCATGGGGTGCTGTGTATGTCAGATTTCCTAACAACTGTACTTAACTTACATACATACACTTTTGCTTGCAAGCGCATACATTTTTCTTGCATGTTGACTGTCAAATCCTTTACTACTCCTCACCACCCTTCGTGTTTCTCCTATTGACATACCGCGTCTCTGTCTTCTCCTAGGGCTGTCTTTTCTCTCAACTTCCAGAGAGGCCAGTCATGACGTACAGAATCTATGTAGAAGTTATGAGTTCCACTTGACATGAAGATAACACATAGCTAACAGGGTGTCTGTGATGCTTTTCAATAGGAGGTTACCAAGGTTGAACAAAATGCCAGAAGTTTGTTTGGTAAGCTGAGAGGTCACAGTGTGGGTGCTGGGAAATGATCCATGTTCTAAGCTTCCACTTTAGACTTCTTGCCACCCTCTGTGACTGGGCCACAGCCTTTGTGAACTGTGTGGCCAAGTTATTCTACAGGGGTGGAGAAAGCGAAAGAGGAACGCCTGCCAAAAAGTAATATGAAGAGAGTGATTTCAAGGGTCCCAGCTTTGGAAGCTTCCCAAAACCCCACATAATCAAAAGAGTCCTGTTATAGGGGTATATAGATATAACAAGGTTGATTATATATTGGCAATGTAGGGCTCTCCTCCTGACTTGGAAAAGACTTGCTGCAAGGGCATGAAGAACTGTCAACTGTTTGACCATGGAAAATGGCATGAAAGGAGAAAGCAGGGCAGAGCTGGCATAGAGCCCCTTTGAAATACATGTTGGCACAGCCAGCTAAATGCTTCTTTCTTTTGAGGAATGAGAGAGAGAGGCTGCTTCTGAGCCTAGGATCAGTCTGTATGAATGAGGTGGAGGAAGTGTTAGAAAGAGAATGGGGACATTTAGAAGTAAATTAGGCAAAAAAGGAAAACCAGCATTCATTGATCTGGAGGAGAAAACAGAAAGGATAAGAGAACTACAGGTGAGGGGAAAGGGAGAGCATTGATAACTACCACTTGACCTACTACAAGAGGATATGTAGTATGGAACTCGGCATGCCTCTGATGCATTTTAGTAGCTTTCTAGCAGAGTTCAGACCGGGACGTCACCTAAGTATTTTTTTATGCATTTGTTCCTAAAGAATGAAGTTAGCTTGTCAGACTATAAAATTTGGAAATTTTTTTGACATGATTAACATTGCATCTCCTTAAACATGGCTATCAGTGATCAAGACTATTTTTATGTACCTTCCTCAGAGACACAGCCTCTGCTTGAATTCTGACTTGGAGGTAGGTGTGGGGAAGAGCCATCTTCTGATTGACTTAAAGCATTTCTGAAGCTGGAGGCATTCTTTGGAGAGTCTGTTTCTAAGTCTTAAACTAGCCAGACCCTGATGACTTTGTGAGATCCAACAATATCACATCACATCACAAGATTTTACATTTGTAGAAGAAATATGCTAAGAAAATTATTTGGGTTAGCAGATCCCAGGCCTCATTGTGCCATACTTGTCTGCAGTTAGATGGGAACATTACATGGTGGTAATTTTGTTGAAAAATATAGAAATTAATTTAAAAGGAATATATTTTCATTCTTACCTGATTTTATACAGTCTGATGTCTTGCAAACCCCATCTAAAAGAGAATACAGTCATATTCTTAATTCTTTATTGAATATATCTAAAACCTATTGTAAATACTATTTTCATTGACAGTCACTTCAGAATTGCATTTAATTGCAGTATACAGTAACATAAAGATGAATGGACACCTCACACTCAGCAAGTGAATATTTATAAGATCAGGCTCTAAAAAATATCATGTTCATCCCTTCAGGGTCTTTCAGTGCTAGTCACTCATCATGTGGAATTTTTGTAGTCATCAGAGGAAAATGTTCTATCAATCAATTAGAGGTGGGCAAAATATATTTATAACAAAGAAGAAATTTACAGAAAAATAGCACAAGGACTGAAGGCAGCTGCAAAGTCAGTTTGAATTTAGCAACACCCTTCAGTGACAAAAAGGTTTTGGAGGAATTAACTGAAAATTCTGAGACATTCACTCTGAAGTCTTCTAAACAAAATACAACATTCAGGAACATGAAAATGTTTCCTTTTGAGACTTTAGAAACAAAATATTTTTTATTTTTCATTTCAGAATGGCATTTTTCCATTCCATATTTGAACTAGACTATAACAAAAACTTTAAACAAAATTATTACGTTCTTTAAAATGAACCAAAGCATTTCATTTCCAATCTAAGGGAACATTCTAGTTTGACCCCAAATGGAAATTTTAGCTTCTCTGTATTAATCTTTTCTAAAAAATTATCAGCATATTTAGCCCTGAATGGAATTATTTTCAAATATTTTTGTATGGCTGCTGAATCACAAAACCTCTTAGTATGACTACACTTACTAAGAGCCCTTGCTGCAACAGATTGTAAAAGGAAAAAATAGGATTTTCATATATATTCAGGAATATGGAGGAAGCACTTTAGTTTGGTTTTCTTCAGCAGTCTTGTATTTTGTAGAGGTTTTTTGCTTACTGAAGTATTAATTACAAACAGAAGTATTGCTAAGTCAGAACAAGCAAATGTTTTGTGTTTACCACAACTTTGCATGAACAAATGAATTTACAGAGCCCCTTTTGGAAAAAAGCAGTTTTGTGGCAGTGTCCAGCAATAAGTGTGGATGCAGCTTTATATTTCAGATAATTGTGTCATACTGTCTAGTGACATACATATGAAATATGGTTATGATGTAGCAGCTATTAATCATCTAATTTTATACACTGGGTAAGGTACAATTTTCTATTATTGAGCAAATAATTCTGAGCTGACCTCATTTTATTTTCTTAATGTTTTATGTAGTGCAGCTATATATACCATGCAACACAGTCTTTTCTAATACAACATTTTAATGTAGTGCAACTTCAATTTTTTTTACTATATACTAACAACTGGATTCCCTTTAGTAAAGCATTTTTTCTTAATTTCTTAAAACACTTTTATATTCATATCTATTTGTACATTCACAGACAGTTTAAGTGCACTTACCGTCATATGTTGCATACAGAACTATCATTGTGATCGCTACAATAGCTAGCAGAATCACTACAACAGCTAGCCCTATTTCCAGGCCACTCCATCGCAGTTTCTTCTTTGGTTTTGGAGCATTCATTTCAGTTATATCCATCTGGCTTTCTGACTTGCCCATAACCCAGCGTCTGAAAAGGCAAAGGGAAAATGCACTGGCGGATTTATACTGAGCCACAGGTCTTGAAACTGACTCCTCAACTGCACACTAACAAAGATGTTTTCTAGGTGAGTTTTCAAATAATTTGTAATACTACTAGAATGTCAATCATGAAATTAAAAATTCTCTCCTCCTCTCTCTCTCTCGTGCACACACACACACAGAGGTACGTACTATGTGCTATTCGTCATTTATGGAGAACAGAAGACTGGTCTTCCTTCATGTGAAGAGGCCACCAAATAGAAAAGGGAGGCTAATAAACCAAACCCTCTTTTTACAACGTACCTGTGTGGTTTAATCTTGTATGATGGTACAGGAATTCACAAGCAAGCAAAAAGCAAGTCTCCCTACTTGAATAAAAATTAACTTAATCTGCCAATTACTTATCTAATGCCAAAGGTCAAAATATGCCATTGTGCTTTGCTGTCATTTCTTCAAATATGATGTAAGCAATTCTTGACTACAGCTTTACAGCTGTCTCTAAAAATAGAAAAAAAAAAAATTCAGGCTCTGCTGGGCGCCTGTCAAATTCACACTGAAGATAGTGAGTCTTCACAGTAATTTTTAAAGAAGTGCAACCAAGTCTCTCTTTTGAGGTTAGAACACCGTAAATTAGAAGTAACTACAACACATACACACAAAACTGGTGGTAGCATGAATGGACTCATGCTCACTCATGAAATGTGTAGGCAATAGTAGATTTTAAGATTGTATTTCTGTCACTTTTTAGAGATAACTTGGCCACCTTTTGCAGTACTACTGTTTTACAGTTCTTTGCTCTCTCTTCATCTGCTCCCATTTATTTATGGCCAGACTTTCCTCTCCTGACAGGGATTCAAATTTCTATATATACAGCAACGTATTTCTCAGTATTTCACAATGAAAACTCAACAATTTCTCTTAACAGCATTTCCTGGGGATCTTTATATCCACAGATAAAGTACACACCCTTTCCATTCAATGAGGAAGAATATCAGAGTTCCACTGGGATAAATAATGGAAACACCTTCATTCACCAGACACCTCATAAGAAGGTCAACCAGTGGTGCAGGTCAGGGCATTCAAGTCCTCTTGTATTCATCACACCCTTTTTCCCCCACTCTCTGTAAGTTGGTGTAACAGCAGTAAGGGAACCCTTCCCAGTTTCTGCATCCATTCAAGTCTAAGACTTGACCTTAATTATTTTAGTTTTAACTGTATTACTGGCTTGTATTGATCTTTGTCTCCTCAAGCTGCTGGAATCTTTCAGATATCCAGTCTTTGCTTTTCCTCTGGACTTTCTGTTTCTGCCTGATAGGTGTTCCTTTGTTTCCAATAATCTCTTCCTCTCTTTGATGTCTACCTCACCTAGAATACTAGCTCCTCCACTGCAAAAACATGTCACTGAAGTGTCTATGTTTATTAATAAAGGTGTCAAATAACTCGGTATTATGGACCTAAGTAAACAGAGATTTTGTGTTCCACGTGTTTACACAATACCTGTCTCAGTGGATCTTGGATACTACCACACTAACACTGTTTCTCTAAGTTAATGAGAGAACATTTTATTTCAGTGTGTCTCATCTCCCCTTTTGTCACTACTCCCTGGACATCAAGACGCATGAAGTGACTGGCAGTGTCAGAATCACAGGTCTTCTATGGCTCAGGAAGCTGGAATCCTGCAAGGTCTGCCCAGCCTCTGTCTTTCCAAACCCATAGGGACCATTACAACTGCTTTCATTTCCCTCATGAGCCGCTATTTTTCTCTGAAGAGTAGGTTTTTGGTCAAATCAGCAAGTGGTTTCTCAGGCACAGGACTGAAATCCCACAGAACCACGTAAAAGAGCGAGCTATGTAGAGAAATTTGCCCTGCATTAACTGTGAGCTATAAATGCATAGATAATAGAAAAGCAAATTAACAATTATACCCTTCTCACTTCCAGTCATATTAAGCAGCAAAAGATGTTATTTATATTGACTAAATAGTGACCAGTCCCAGAATCCTCTGAATAGCTGGAGTCTAATTTAAGAAATGATGCTTATCTTCTGACTCTGATGGTGTCTTTAGAGCACTGAAAACACAGTTCATTAGTGCAGCAAGAAACACTGTACCTTTCATGTGCAAATATGTTCCTTACAGTCAGCTAAGTTTTTCCAAGTGAGCTAATCTTTCTGTTCCTCCAGGAGTGTTCCTCATGTTTAAAGGCATCCCACTGACTAATTTTTACTTCTAGTTATTTAGAGAACTTATCCCATCTGCATCAAGGAACACCAGGTGAAAGCTTCTTTATGTGCTAATTGCAAGCACAGCAAAAGTATAAGTATAATTTAAGTAGATATAAGCCTAGGTATTACGGTTTTCCTACATTTCTCTTACCGCTTCCGTGATCTCCCCTACTCTGCCTGCTAACGCTTAGATACAACAGAGAGCTGAAATTACTTTGACTGATCCTGGTCTAGGTGGCATAGAGAGTTAACGCATTAGCTTTTCTTTTCAGGATGCAGACATTAAAAATCGACTTGTGCCTTACTTGGTTCTCAGTGTAGCCTCTACAGAAAACGTAGCACGTCACAAGAATACTTTTAAATTTTTTTAATAACTTGCGTAGCATGTACCGTGCAGACGAGCTACCCCAGGCGCGGTAAAAGCGAGGCGCAACCGGTCGGGACGGCTAGGACGCGCCACGGGCCACGCCGCCGGTCAGCCCCATCCGCGGGGCTGGCAGAAAGCAGCCGTACCGGCCGCACGGCGGGGACGGCGCGAAGCCCGACCGGCGTCCGGCTCGCTGCCGCTTATAAGCGCGGCCCCGAGCGCGGGCTCTCGCGCCGCCCGGTGGCGCCGCGGGCCGGGCGGGCCGGGGCCGCCCTGGGTGGGGAGGGGCCGCCGGGCCGGGGCCGCCGCGGGCAGCGGCCGGCCGGGCCGCGGCGGCAGAGCGCCGGGCGCTTCGGCCCCGCCGCGCACGGCGCGGGCTGCCGAGGCGTCCCGCGGGCTCGGGGCGCTGCTCGAGGGGGCGCGCCCCGCGGCCGAGCCCGCCCCGCCCCGCCGGCACGCCGCCCCGCGACCCAAGCCGCCGGAGCACGCTCCTAACGCGCGGACGGGGCAGAAATCCCCGCCAGGACGGCCGGGGCGGGGAGGCGGCGCGGGGACCCGTCCGCCCGTCCACGCCGCCGTTTGCCCGCCGCGCTCCCGCCGGTCCCCCCCTCCGTACTCACCGGCTGGCGCTCGGAGGGGGTCCGGCCCCGGGGCCGCCGCACGCATCCCCGACCGGCGCCGGGCGGAGGCGGGCGCGGGGCGCCCCGAGCCGGCGGGGGGCAGCGCCCGCGGGTCCCGGGGGAAGGCGGCGCGCAGGCTAGGCTGGCGGGGCGCCGGGCGGCCGCCGGCGGGGCTCAGCGCCCGGCCCGCCCGCGGGCAGCGGCAGGGGCCCGGGGCGCCGGCATCGCCGGGACATCAAAGCCCGGGGCGCTCCCCGCTCCCCGCGCCGGCTGCTCGCCGCTGCCGCCGCAGAGCCAAGCTGCTGGCAATCAAAGGAGCCCTTGTCTGCGGGCTGCCGGACGAGCAGTTCTCCGGGTGACCTGAAGGCTTCTTCCTCTTTGCGATCATAAAAACGTGATGGGGCAGGAAACAAACAAACAAGCAAGCCGCCCCCCCACCCCCCCCACCCCCCGCCCCGACAGCGACTAACCAGGCTCTTCACCTCGCAAAGCTTCCCCGAGCGCTTAGGTAGAGGAGAGAGAAGGAGCTGCCGCCTGGAGACAGGCGGTGCAGATGAGCGTTATGTCCGATGGAGCTGCCCCATTCCCGACTCGGGACCGCGGGCTCGGGAGGCCACCTCTGCCTGCCGCGGAGGAGGGTGGAAGGCAGCGAGGCCGTCCGCAAAGCGGCAGCTGAGCTGGAGTGCGAGAGCAGCCCGCACCTGCCTGCCTTCTCCGGTTCTTCATTTCTTCCCAGTCAGTTCAAGAGAAGGAGAGAGCTGATGCACGGGGAAGGGTAGCGGCTGCATGCCTGCAGTGCTTGGTGCCCGTTTCCGTGCAGACTCGTTGCCTTTGTCAAATTAATGCAGTCACATATGCTCTGCGAGATCTTGCATCCTCATTCCCCGAGTGATTTCTTCTCAGGAGGGAGACAGCTGTGACTTCTTGCACAGAGAGGCAGCTCCGAGCTCTGTCGTAAGATTTCCCTGCCAACCAAGTATCAAAAGATACTTGCTTCATTCTTACTAAGTTTCATTTTTATTAAGTTTCATTTTTACTAATAAATCTGCAAACATCAGAAGGAGCAATACGAGTTGCTGTCTTTCCTCTCGCTCAAACCAGGTATCACGCTCACTTCTGCTGCCTTCCTAAAAGCACCTTTCTTACCACCAAGGCAGAAATGGCAGCTGAAATTTCCGAAATCTTTTATTACCAGCTACACACACTAAAATGTCTGCTGCTTGAGAGGGGCAACCTTCCTCCTCTCCAAGAAAGGTGGAAACTGAATACTGACTTCTTTATGGAACTGCACAGCAAATGATCCGCACGCAGAGCAGATGCAATGAAGAGGGGAGGCTGATAAGGCATTAACTGAGCATTAGCTGTAAAAATGAAGCACTTTTGCAAAATGAACATCTGAAGAAGGAACAAGAATGAATAAGGCTTTATTCACTCAAGAGAAAAGGCAATAGAAGTACCGAAAATAGGCAAGAAAAACATTTCAAAAAGTCTAGAGAACAAAAATACTGCATTTCTTACAGGCAGGAGTGGGGTAAATACTGATTATATCCTTTCCAGAATAAGCATTCAAATTAATATAAATATCTCGCTTTCAACCTTTCCTGCATTAATTCTTGCAGAGTTCCATTCCACTTACCAGAACAAGCCATCTGCTCCTGCAGGTCAGTCCTGACATTACCTGGTGCCTCAAAGACACCTCGACACAAACAACAGAAAATCTCACCAAGCAACAGGAGAATAGAGGAGTCAGCAAAAACATATGTAACTAGATGCCTATGGTACAGCCTTGACTACAACAAACTTTGAAAAGCAGAGGGTGATGCGTGTGAACAGACTGAACCAAAATGGCAAAAAAGGACTTGTTTAAAAAATTTTAGGTGAACCAAAAAAGCGTAGCTGCCTAATTCACCACAAAGAGAGAGACGAGGGAGAACTTGACTGGAAATCTGTAAATAGACCAAAGAGGACTAACATGCCTGACAGACAGTGTGAGAGTTTCCACTCTTGTAGAACCTTGTGCTTGGAAAGAGGGATTAGACATTTGTATATACGCAGGCTGCAAGAGGTGTGATCTGTGAGTCAAATGCTGAGATTCCTGTTTGGACCTTACTTAGGGAAAACTCCCATCAAGTCAACAGTGTAATATCCTGCCTAACAATAAGCAAAGACCCATTATCGATGCTCCCACAGACAATCGGAGAAGCCAGGTTTGTAGTAGGAGACAATACACTGACTGTATTAGGCCTATGCTATAGCTGAAACACTCTTCGGTCAGCACAGCCCTGCCACTGCCACATGACAGCTCTCCTGCTTCCCGCTGCTTCCTCAGCCCATGGGCAGGGTGTGACGGGGGCACACTGCTGTCCTCCTGCCACCCACCCCAGCATACCTCAGCTGAACAGAGGGCTTTCAGTAGGTGGCATACACATGAAGTTCCTTCTTTCACTGACCTTCAAGCTCCACATAGGAACAACTTCTACAAATTCCTAGATGAGATCGACAGTTATTTGGTTATTCTTATGCCCTGTCTTTTTAGGGATAATAAGAGACCTATTGCTTCATTCTATTAATGGAAATGCCCTACACATTGCTAAGGTGTACACCCAATGCCAAGATGAACCAAAGAGCAGATTACAGCTTGTACTGATTCCTGTCAAACACTATTTGCTTTCCTCTTACTCACCTTCATCTTTCTAGTACTGTCATTTCACAAAGCTAAGAAACAAAAAAGCAAACCAACAGAAAGTTCACCCCAGAACTGAAAAAAAATAATTAAACCCTCACATTTAGAGATCAGAATAAATAGTTTGTCCTTATAACCTTCCCAAGTTGCCTTACGCGCAAGTAATCTTACTGCTTTCAGTGATAAAGACAGCAGGATTAAGAGTTTGCAGGTTCATCCTTTAGGGGTAAGTTCAATGGGATCTGGCACTACTGTTGACAATTCTCTGGACTTCTGATGGAGAACCACCAGGTTGAAACAAATACATGGTAAATCTACAGAACGAAATAAAACTCAGCATATGATTTAGAGTCTCAGATAATGAAAAAAGAGTTAATTGAAAGACCACACTGGCATTAAATCAGTGTCCTTGAAAAATAAAGGTTTCTGCTCAATACTAATTTGAGAGGAGATAGCAGTACTCTCTTAAAAATCAGTGACTAGGGAAGTATGGTCCTCCAGAAACTGTGCCTGCAGGTAGTTCAGAACAACATGTAAAAGAAGTTGCACTGTCCAGCCTTCAGAAAAAACAAACTGCATCACAATAGCTCAACTTGAATTCTTCATCAAGTGAAGAAAAGCCAATAACCCGTTAAATATTGTTTTCTCCAGTTGGTCCAAACTGACAACAGTAAGACCTTATTCTCAATGTCACCTCTGGATGACATTTAGGAAATTAAGACTCATTTACATTACTATGAAACAAGTTGATGATACTTGTTGTATCTCCTTTTGGGAAAGCTCACTTTCCCAAAGTAACAAAGTCAACCTTCAAGAAACAAACAGCTGCCAACAGTAATGCTGCCTGTGTGATTTTTGACCACCCATCTTAATCCCGGTGATCTCTTCTCCCTTTCAAGTCCTGTATTACAGGCAGAAGAAGAAAATGCAAAATCTCCTGCCTTCCCTCCTTGGCCCTGTGCATGTTCAGTGCAGTTGGACTGTGAGAGAATTTAGATGGTAAAGTCTAACACACTGAGTATTTACTCATTTGTTGTTTGCTGTTTGTTTTTTTTTCTCAGTAGGTTTATAATGAATCCAAGTCTGGGTAGTTTTGGGGTTTTTTTCCTCAGTAGGTTTACAATGAATCCAAGTCTGGGTAATTTCTCATTCAGGAAAGTAAACAGCCTAGGTCTCAAAAATATTTGCTTCAGTGCCTAAATTATTCAGGTCTAATTGTATTGTATTACAAAGCTTTGTCTTTGTTAGTCTACAGGCTTCATAGTGTAACTGATTTGCAGGTGTTTGCAAGCCTGATAAAATGCTTGGCTGAAAAGCTGCCTCTTTTTTTTTGTTTTGTTTTGTTGTGTGGCTGTTTTTGAGATTGCCTAAAAGCCACACACAATGCTTCAGCTAACGCAGGCTGACAGACTTTTTGGGGTCCTGAATTTCTCTGCAGCCATACTGGCAATCATAGTTGTAAGCATTATTGGGAAAACAGTGGGTGGGTTTTGTGGAAGAAACGGGTAAAAATTGAAGTGAGGTAAAACTGCATGTGACATACGCAGACAGCATGAAAGTTGACAATAATGTAAACACAGAAGCAAGAGGTAAGAGACAGAATTCGGATGAATTAACTTCAAGGTTTCCTGGACAGTGCAGATATGACTGTGCAAATCTTAGTCACACTTTCCCAGTTAACTTTAAAACCACAGTGTTGCCAAAAATGAGCACAAGCACAGAGAAGCCTTTACTCCAGCAACAACTGGAACAGAAACTAATAGGGACACGCAAAACGTAAGGAGTCAACACCCCCCGCCATGTTTCCGAGCAGCTGTTCACACTTGGGCTCCGAAGCGCGGCCGCCCTGCGGGCGAAGCCCCTGCCCCGATAGCCCTGCCCGGGGCAGGGGCTGCGCTCCCCAGGGCCTCGCCTCAGGCGGCCATGGGCCCACACTCACCCGCTTGCACGCCACCACAGGGAGCGGTTCTCACCCCGGAGCTAGCGGCTCAGCCTCGTGGGTGAGGAACCGTGCAATTCTGCCGTCCAGCTGACCGCCCAGCCGCGTACCCAGCCAGAACAAGCGGGCTGCGGCTCGGCTCCCATGAGGAGAAGCCACCGCCCGCCTCAGCTCGGAACCTTCTGGAAAGCGCGGGGCGGGCGGGGCCGCCAGGGGGCGCGCGGGCGGCGGGGCTGAGGCGGCGGCTGAGGCGGCGGCTGAGGCGGGGGCCGGGCGTCCGCAGCGAGCACGGTAACGGTTGCGCCTGTGGTGATTTCTGCCCCTTGGGAGGAGTGCTCCTGTTCCGGTGCGACTCGGGGCTCCGGTGAGGGGGCGGGGGTGGGCGCCCGCGGCTCATCCCTCAGCGGAACGGCGGCCCGGCGGGGCCCTGCCGCCGCCTCAGGGAGCCCTCGGTGTGAGCTCCTGTAGGGCTGTGGCGGGTGCTGCCTCAGTGATCATCGCTAGTAGTCGTCGTGGCGTTGCTGCTGTTAGCAAGACCATCAACCGTACTTCTCTATTTGTGCTTTTTCCTGATGACGTAGTTCACATTTAAATGTACGTATTCCTCTTCCGGAGAAGATAGCTGCTTATATCACTTCGAAAGCCTAAACTTTACTTGTGTTTTGTTAGCATTGTCATCCTCTTTGTTATTCTTAGGCCTTGGGGCTAGTAATTTCCTATTTGCCTTTATTGCAGAGCTTGACATTGCCAGAGAGCCTTGTGGTTGGGAGGTAGAGCGATATGCCAGGAAAGGGGACTGTGCATGTGGCGGCGGTCAGATGATAATGTAGGATGTGTTTTGAGGTTGCTTTCGTACAGGAAGTGCCAGAGAGTCAGTAGCAGTACTGACCAAAGGGTGAACCGTGGGCAGGGAGATACGTGGGGACCACGAATGCAGAGAATATTTTGAATTAGGAACTTGTAAAGCATGTGCTTGCTTCTGTATTTCTTCTGGCTAAACGATAGCAGCTAGATCCTGCTAAATAATGAGATTAAGGCTAAGAATACGTTGGACTGCGGCACTGTTTGAACCTGAATTGTAATGCCTGGTGTGTCTGTACAAGATAATTAAAGTTACCAAGGAATAAAGGAGCATGGGTTTTTGGATCCATTCGATAGTTTACAGAGGACTTGGCTGTCCAGGAATTGTTATTTGACCAGCCTTACTCAGCTCTGCAGAGGACTTCAGACTGGAAGCCATGGAGTGAGCTTATGAAAGGCCCTGTCCTGTTGTTGATGGAGGGTACATGAATTTGAGCAGATTTGTGGAAGTAATTACTTCTACTGAAATACAAACCAGAGGGCTATTTTGGATTCCTCCAAGGTTCAAACTGAGTGTGTTGCATAGTCCCCAGAGGCACTGGTGTTGGTATAAACACTAATGCAAGGAGTAAAACCGGCTCTGTGTCCATCAGAGTGCTTGTCCTGTCTCTCTTTTGTGTTTCTGACTTCTCTGTCATGTGAGCCAGGGTACAATAGGTATCATGTGGTAACGCAATAACCAGTCATTGCAAATTTCAGTTCTTAGTGCTAATAGTTCAGACATTTAAGATAGAATCTAGAAGTTCTATGGAGGTCATGGTAGCATTAATCAAGTGTAGATTAAAAGTCATGGTTTGATGAACTTCTGTGGAAAAAAGAGGGTCTCTGGGATGATCCATTCCATTAAAGAGCACCCAGAGACTTTGTTAGGAATGGAAGGGAGAAAGAGATGACAAAAGTCAAGCAGCTGTGTACTGTCACCTGACTTGCCAAATGCCTTGCCACCTAGCCCCAGATCTGGAGCAGCCTCCAGATAGCATGGGTGACTTGCTCTAGACAAAATATGCCTCAGTTTCCCTGGATGGTGAGACAGGCTTCAGCCACGGTGCCAGGAAGGTGGCATGACTTGCATGGAAGTTCTGGAAGTATTGCTGTCCATCCAAAGTCCTCTCTTCAAGCCCTGATAATGCTTCACAAAGGCATGCGCCTGCCGAAGCATCCCTGTTGTCATAACTGGGGTCACAGAATAACTTACCCAAGTACTGGCTTGGCACTGGCTGAAACAGTTCTGTTTCAGAACCAAGGTATAAAGCTGTAGCTAAATGTGCTGATAGGTGAACTTAGCCATGGTACTTGAGAAAGATGGACTAATTTTTTTCATAGTAACAGGACAGATTCTGAGAATTGTCTGGAGTTACTGCGCAATAATTAGCTTTGCGCTTGGTCTTAGAAATTTTGAGTGATAACTATGTGAAGTCTTACATGAGCTCTTCTAATGTGGATGCTTCGATATAGCATGCCTGAGAAGCTGATGACTCCTGTGCTGTACAGTGTAAATGCTCTTTCAGAACTGAGCGTGCCAACTTGCACTCAGAAGAGCTCTCATATGAGTTGCCTCTTCAAGGTCCACTTTTCTTCTAATGTGATAGTTATCTGGATGTGTTTGGAGACCAAATATTTCAGTAGGCTCCACAGCTGTTGCTGAGTTCATAGAGCCACAGCATCTTTGAGAAAATGTGGGCCTCATTGCTTCCTCTAGAGCTAGAGGTTCATAATGAATGTCATCAATACTTAACCAATGATATGGTGAGCATCTCCTCCTAGGTAATTTAGTGTGAAAATTAAAAGTACAGCAAAGAAGCAAGAGAAAAAATATTAATTATTTCAGTGGATTAAAGTGATTAGACTTCTTTTGCATTTATATGCCTACCTTCTATATCTTTACCTCACATGCACAAATCTAAGCATCCTGTCCAAAACCACTTTGAATTATTGTTCACAGTATCAAATTATTTATTAACTAAATATAAATAGTAGGGCATAGCAGTGCTGTGTGGGAGTTACGTATAAGATAGCATTCTGTGGAGATACTGCACATCTGTGTTGTGTATTGACCACATTAGATTGTTGATAAATGAGGAGGCCTTTATTAGGAGAGACAAACTCTTTGAAGAACAGATCCTGAAGTATGCATTTTCTCAGTAGGTTGGAAAAATGTCAAGACTGGTACAGCCACTAATCAGGTTATACCATGCCGAAGGGTGTGATTCTTTTCATTGTCATAATCTGTTAAAACAACAAGCCATTGACGTACTGCAAGCCTAATAAACATGCTAAACACTAAAGGCCATGTTTGCTGTGAGTGTTGAGTACAGTTACAATCAAGAAGATTATTAAGGCTGGAAGGTATTCAAAATGAGAGGAAAGAAGTGTCTAAATTTAGGATGACATATTAAAAATATTCATAAGTGATGTCTAGGTCACTGGAAAACAATCAGCCACAACTTAAAAAAACAGTAAGTAATACCACCTTGCCTGGCATAGTGGCAAATCAGTAGTCACATTTTTCTGTTCTTTCTTGCTGCTTGCACCCTAGATCAGAGTTTCTGTTCGCCATCCAAATGACATAAGCAAATAGTCTACAAGAAAAATAAGTTCTGTTTCAATGTCACAGATTAGCTGGCTCCACGTCCCTGGACAATGAGATAATTTGAACAAAGTCCATGACTTAAATGCCTCTTTTTGGTCTTTTCTTAATCCCGAATGACAAAGTACAAGGCTTGCATAACATGAGTACTGTATAGAAAATGGGGAGGAAAAAAACCCTGGCTCTGGACTGTCACAACACAGTGACAGTTGTTCTGTTCCAAACTATCCTTCTTGGGTCACATCGAATAGTAGATCTGGGAGAGAAACCTAATAGTTTTTCCTAATGGTTTACATTAGTTTTTCTACCTTAAAATATGAAAGGGCAAAGCTTCTGTATGTGTGAATCTGAAAATGGGAAAATAGATCTCTACTGATTGTCTCAGTGAGGACTTGTGATGCCTTCACTTGAGCCTGTGGCAAAGCTTCTAGTAATTTTATCAATGAGATCAAGACCTAGGACGTCTTTCTGCCCTGAGAAATTGGGCCATTTAGTTAGGTGTTTGTGTAGGGTATTTAGTTGCATAAAGCACAGTTGCAGATGTCTGAGCATACAAAAAATTAAGCACATACAATAAAAGCAAATACCTGCTCTACATTCAGCTTAGAAGGCATCATCACGCCTCTGCCAGGTGGAGTTCTACGGTGATAACTACCCACTTGCAGCAACTGGCTGTGGGCCCCGCTGAACAGTAGAGACAGAGCTGGTCCCATACCTTTGTTACCTAGAGAAGTGGCATGACATCAACATCTTAACATTTTTTCTTGGTTTATTTACACTTGGCTAAGAGATAGCTTATACAATGCGTTCCAGCTTATACAAAGTATTCTTTTTTCCCCTTTAGCTGAAAGTCTTCCCCTTTATCTCGGAGTGTTCTTTCCCTTACTGCTTAGTCTTTTTCGATTGCCATTTACTTTTCTCATGTTTTTAGTTTGCCTACACTCTGATCCTGTTTTCACTTTATTTTCCTGTTGGCTTTGTCCTTTTTTACTCTCCTCTGTTTCACTGAAGCTATTAGTGTAAGGCAGATCAAATAATTCCAGGGTTAAAGCAGACCCTTGAACTCACAGTGTTTAATGGATTTGTAATTAGGCCATGTATCCCTCTGAGAATGGGCAGTCTGGGAGTTTGCCAGGATTTATAGGGGGATTTAGTAGCCTACTAAGAGTTTCCAGACCTATTAAATTCCTTAAGAAGTTTTAAAGACACCACTGATCTAGGCAGGGAAAGATTTTGAAGTAGGGCGTCTCTAAATGCACATAAAACTGTGAGATGAGAAGTAGAAAAATGCTTATTTTCCAGAGAACAAGGAAAAGTTTCAAAGTGCAGAAATAGATTTTCAAAATTATCTTGGTAACACACGGCTGGCTTAAACCATATGATGTGTGTTTTCCCTGAGAATTTATATTTACTTATTCGATAAGACATGAATATTAAAGTACACATTAACCAGGCAGTATGTATGCATCATACTGTAGGTATATATGACTACTGCTACCTTCTGATCTTTGAATACATAATTGTGTTTAAAAAAAATCATGAAATATTTGCTTTCCTCCATCCTACCTGTTTGCCACTTATAAGGTTCTATGGCATTACATTTTTCTGTATCTTTTGGGGAGATCAGATTCTGTCTGTTAAATGCCAGGTTATTTTATTATGAAGTCCTAGTTTATTCTTACTCATAACTGAGAACAAATATGAACTTCTGTTGTTGTTTACTTTCCAGAGAGGAAGAGCAAAATACATATAACCTAAAAGTACTTTCCTCCCCCTACTCCATGTCTCAGTGCTTTGGGTTAAGCTTTTATCTTGGACAGGGCAGAGGGTAAGGGAAGGGAAAGGCAGAAAACAAATGGTCAGTTTTCTCATTGTAGCACAAAACTGCTATTTTTTTCTTCCAGGTTAAAGATACTGAAAACATAATTAGCTTTCTTCTCTTTGTTCAATGACTATGCTGTAAAAAGACCACACAGCAATAAAAATTAGTCCGCTTACCTGTACAGCAAAGTGAGAATAGAACTTTCTTTAAATTTGACCTGTTCAGATCTATTTTTGGATTAGCAGTGGGTTTGACTTGTGAAATTTGGCTCTAGTCTCAAATTCAGGTTTTCTTTTAACAGTAATATGTATCAGCATCTCAGACTAGTTTGGGTCCATACCCATATCTTCTGACTGCAGCAATCTGAATGCACTTGATGTTAAATCAGTTCGTTCCTGTGGAACGTTCAAGTCTTGAAGCTACAGTGAGTTTAAGTAAGTCTTGTTTAAATACAAGAATATAACTTCAGCCGTTTCTGTAACTACTATCTCCATTACCTCCCCAGTTACTTGACTGATGGCATCCTCAGTACTAAAAACACGTGTCTCTAAAAATGCTGACTGTTGTGAGTAGTGGGATAAACAGAAAAATACTAGAGTCTTCTTTGTGCCTAATAGCTTGTTTTTTATCTATATAAAGAGGTACAGTGAACTTTTATTCTCTTATTTACACAACTTCAGAGTAGCTCTGTCACCTACAGGTAAAGTAATTCCATTGTGGTCTTTGGTATTATACTGTATTTATACCACTGATCATCCAACTTAACAGCACAGAGTTTGGCCTTCTTTAAATGATAGCAGCAGCAGGAGTTGATAGTTCATTGTGTCATGCTGTGAGTTCTTAAAATATAACCAAAACTATCAATCTGAAGAGTCTCTGGAAAACAAATTTGCAGTTTAAACATCAAGCACAAACTGTCCCTTCCTTTCTTCACTGAATTAGCTTTTGAAAGGCCAAGAGCTGCTGCAGAGATAACAAGGGCTGAAGAATTTACAGCAGGTGGTACCAACTGTGCAAGTACAACTCCCAGCCAAAATAATCTGACACCCAGCTGTGGAGAAGCCTGAGGGATCAGAGAGTGACTCAGGCGGAAGTGAGAAGAGAGAATCTGGCTGAAGCACCAAGCCCGTTCCAGAAGTGTGTTGTTATTCTCTCTCACTCAGTGAGATAGGGAGAATAGGGAGATAGGGAGAACCCCAGGGAATGCCATGTTAAAATTAAAAAAGACTTCTGGTCTGTTGACCAGTTAAATACATTCCCTTCCTATCCAAAAAGAAACAGTGAACAGCAAATATGAAGTGCTATATCTGATAATGATGTATGCCTGGTATAGCATGACTGAAACTAGTGAGTTGATAATGGAAGCATGGCTCTCAGTGCTGTGCCATGACAAGGCCCTAGTAACTCCAGTGAGACTTGTAACTCTATTGAAGGAGTTCAGGGGAAGTCTTTAGTCCGGTTCTGCCACAACCCCTGCTTTGTAGTGTGAGGTTGGTAAATGGAATCACTCCAGGCTGGGAGACACACACGCATAAAGTTGTGCAAATGGTCTTGCATTATTTTGGGGGTTGCCACAGGCTTATGGTGCAGACATGGAGGAATAGCTTAACAGGTTTAGGTCTTTGTTTCTTCACTGATGGTGGTGATGATGGTAGACACTGTACCTGCCTTTGCCAAGCAGAGGTCCTGTAGATAGAGAAAACTAAACATTAATAAAAGCAAATTCTGACAGTTATTTTTATAGGAGATAATAGTACTTACCTACTCTGGGTGCATGGTGATTCTTGCTTCCTTCTCACCGTGTGTGAAGGTAGAGAAGATATACTTGTTTAAATTTCTTTGTGTGAAACTTGCGACATCCGTTCTTCATTTCTGAGGACTGGAAAATGTAGTATTTATTTTGTGAAAATTCTTACGAAATACAATAATGTGTTGATGTAATTTCTGCATGTTTTCATAGGCCTTTAAATTTTTCTGGTTTTAGAATATTGTAATAATTACGATTTGACCTCCACTCCAGCAAGACTTCCTCTAAAAAATATTCAGAAATGCTCAGAACTAGTAGAATTTGTCTTCTTATTTTCGTACTTTAAAGAAGTATTTCTGTCAAAGCTGTTCTTGATTTATGTGAGCAAATGGTGCAAAGTAATAGTTATAAAATAACGCAAGTCCTCACTAAGTGCATAGCTACCTTGTTTCGCTTGGTTTCTCCTTATTCTGTGTATATGGTTTTACAGCATTCTGAATCCTTCTACGGTTTTAAAAGTAGTTTTCCCCAGCTAGTCTACCCTCCTTTTATTTGATGGAGGGATGGTGTATCTCTCCAGCAGTCCGTTCTTTCTGTGGATGATCCCAACCATGCACAAACGTTGAAAGGCTCTCCTAATCGAAATCCACATTTGCCCTTTGAGGAGGTCCTATGCAGCCTCTCCCAGGCAGCAAAGGAAGGATAGCTCATTGGTGAATTTATTCACAGTGGAACTTAGAGCATTGCTAATGGTAATAAAACCAGGGGGAAGACCATAGTGGGTAAGAGCCATGTTAGTCTTTCAACATAGGCAGTACACTTGTTTGGTGCTTATTTGTTTTTTTTGGTATCCAGTAGTGTAAAATGTATCTTTCACTTGAACGACATAGTTCAGAATTCTCATTTTACAGAACAGTACTTCTGAGTTGGGACTCTCCTGTTTCTGTCTCAACTTGTCAGGCTATGTGTTGTACTTCAAGTGTTTAGCTTAGTGAGAGAACAAAAATGAATTTACAGCATCTCTATGTTAATCTGGTCTTGACCATCCTCAGAACCTAATGCAGTGTGTTTGCCTGGTGTGTATTTACACTGAGTTAGCCTTGCCCTATGCACTTTAAATTTCAAATGTAGCATAAATAAACTTTTTTTCACATTGTGAGATTTCAGCTGTTTCCATTTACAGTTTATAATTTCTTCACAGAGAGGTTTCTTTTAGCTTATATTTTATTCAAGCTTTTCTCAACAGTTTTAGGTAAATATTGTATTTGCTTATGCATCATTTACAGCTGTTACTTTATGTTTGGGAAGATCAGTTCAAACTCTGCGATATGTCATGTGACATTATTCGTGGTTTTTCACTGACTGGATGCTCTCATGTTTATAAGTTACACTTGTTTCCACCTGAGACAAAAATTATTTGTCCTCAACGTACATTATTGCCCTGATTATTAATTTTTGGTTACAGATAGGAATTTGCTTTTATTATGTAAATAATACTCTGATAAAGATGGCTGAGCAAAAATAAAATTCACAAGAATGTTTGCAAATATTTATTGCCACTTTTTCCCAGATTTTACCTGCCATATGCTCTGAAATACTACTGAAACAGCCTGCTGTATCTTGGATAGCTTAACATTAGATATGTTGGATGATCAACTTAGTTGACGTGGGATGGTAGTGATAAAGAAAAGGTATTTTGCCTTTTATGTTACAGGTGGGTTTGGGTTTTTTTCAGACTTTAATGTGGATATTGGTGTCATGTCCCACCTGTGGGGAGTGAGGAGTGACTCAGATTTGCAAATCCCCTCGGTGCAGATTAAAGTGAAATAGCACTCAAGGTCTGTATATAAACATCAGTGGGAGACTTCTATAGCAACAAATATTGCACAAATGATGGCACTTTCACAACTAGATCTGCCTAAGTTATGCAACTTTATGGGAAATCAAGGTTGGCCTTGCGTTACTTAACGATTTTAGCTATAACTTTAGAGGCTACTTAGAAGGTGGAGGGGGAGAGAGAGACAGAGAGACAGAGAGATCACCAGTCCTGGATCCAGCATTGGACCTGCCAATGGGGGTGTTTGGTGTGGAGAGCCTCCCGAGAACTCATCCGTCCTTCTTTCATACCTAGAGTGTCCACCCCTATAGACGGGGATTTGAGCAGGTGCAGTGTGTGCTCAGGAATGTTCCAGAAGTGAGTCAGTGGTCTTGACATGCGCAGTTCATGTCTCCAGAAATGGGTCGGTGGGTTGTTGGGGAGTTATTTCTCCCTCCCTGTAGGCATGACTGCTATCTGACCTTTCTTCTTGGCACGTGCGTCATGCCTCTTCTCATGGTTGCTTAAGATAGGGAAGGGTGACTTTGGAGAAGTGCGGTCCCATCCCTGTGGGGCCCTCTCCTCCAGCCACATCTTCCTGTTTATGCAACTGTGGCGCTTTTGCAGAGGCCGTTTTATCCACCAAAGTTTTTTAATGAATGTTTGAGACATTGGCTATAATTTGACAGACCATCACAGCTGGTTTCTTAAGAAGCTGACTTAAAGATTGTTGATTCTGCTGGGATGATAAACGAAAATGTATCTTGTATAAGATGAACTAGGTAGAATGAGATTAAAATTTGAAGTGTGTGTAAGACAAGACTTGAAGGTGTGCTAATGTGTTCTGTTTTGGGTTTTGTTATGTTGGGTTTTTTTCCTGATGAGCTTGTACTCACTGGAGAAACCTTGTCAGCATTCAGATAAACATTAAAACATTCTATAATGGTGACATTGGCTACAGCTTCCCTATGGCCAGCATAATTTAAGCTGGGAAGACTCATGATTTTTGACAGGTGTAGCAAAATCATTGCTGATACAGTCATCTTAATATTTCAGTTATGTGGAGATTAAAGGATAAGATTTCTCAGAAGTTTTTGCTAATAATGATTAAACCAAAAGTTTTTCATTATCTTTCATGTGATTTAATGGGGATTAGAGGGAATAATCCAAATTTGTTTGGGATATAAAATTAACCATTTCTGCTTGCAGCATTTTAGGAGATTAGAAATTTGAATCAGCTGCTATCCAGTTAAGATTTTCCTAGCTTTTTTAAGATGAATTCTAAGTTTCCAGCTTTAGTTATTTTAAAGATACTGACAAGCGATACTTTGTTTTTAATTTTCTTCTCATCCTGTGGTGGAGGAGCACAGTAAGGTTTTCCAGCATAATCATAGAATCATAGAATGGTTTGGATTGGAAGGGACCTTAAAGATCAGCCATGGGCAGGGATACCTTCCAGTAGATCAGGAATAATAATAACAACAATTAGTCTTCTGTACCAGGCCTTAATAAAATAAGAATGCAGCTGAAGTTTATTTGTTTGAGCTGAGATACACGGAAAGCTCAGACAGCTTAGAAAGCAATGAAAAGAGGGGAATGTAGATATGTGGATATGTAATATTTCTCTAATGTTGGTAAGGCTCAGGAACAGGTGTAGTTCAGTGTTGTTGTTCCTCTTCTTTGAGCTGTGTTTGTCCTATGCACAATTGCAGCTGAGACTCAAAAGATTTAGAAGTTCTGAAGTTTTAAAAGTTTACCTTCCTGGACAATTTGCTAAATTCAAAGAATTCAGTTGCTGGTGTAAGAACAACAGCTTGATTAAATAAAGAAACATCTGAGGAGATGACACCACTGGCTTTCCATGAATAGGTTTTGCTAAAAGAAAATTAATGAATATGTTTATTGCATTTATTGCAGCTGAAAAAATCCACATAGAAAATGTCAATCGTAATATGTGCTTTAGTTACAAATGTAATTGAACTATTCATTTTGTTAAGCTGTGACCTGCTTTGTTTTTATGTATCTGCTTTAATGGAAAACTGCATTAATACCCTGCTGTGAAATCATGACTTCCCTGGGGCTAATCAGATCATCTTCCAGCTTAAGAATACTGTGTTAAAAGGAGCTCCTGGCACATTTCCCTTTTTAAATACTAATAGCCTTCCCGAATGATAGCCAAAATAAGATGCAAATTGGAAGCAAATGGAAGCTTGTACATTTTTTGAAATACAGTCAATTGTTATTGTTTGTTTTGAAGTGCTAATATTTTACTCTTTCCAGAAGAAGCCTTTCTCCATTCCAGCTCTTGTGAAATTCTGCAAGGGCACTGTATAATAAATACAGGACACAGAAAGACAAGCTAAGTTGCCAAACAACTAAATAAGTGGTAGATGGGCAGAGGTATCCTTGAAGTTGCTGGAAGCTGAGTGCCCAGGAGTACTGAAAACAAAATTTCTAAGTTTGAAAATATTGGTCACAGTGGGTTTCAATGTATTTCCTTCATATTCAGCATGACACACGTTTGAAAACCTGTCTGTGATTCTGTCTCTGCATGTGAGCATTTCTGCAATGTTGCTGCGTTTTTCCAAGTTATTCTCACTTGGGCTGTTTGCTTTTTTACAGTAAAAAGAAGCAGTGCAAGAATGTTTGAAATCTTATAGAAGTTTCTAACATAGCATATACTGCTACCATTTGTTTCTGGGTGCTATTTAAGATGATGCAATTGAACATGCTAGAATTATCCTCTGCCAAAAACATTAAACATTTCTGGATTTTGTACTTTTTAAGAGGAATTTTCTGTGGTTAACTGACAGGGTATGTTCAATGAACATTTCTGTTTTCTAGAGCTGGAGCCATTTATAGTACAAGTCCCACCTGCTTTCCATTAGAACTTGAGTTCATAAATTATTTACATGCTTTTGGAAAAAAATCTAGAATATCTTATAAATTCTTTTCTCCCCCTTAATGCACCAGAAGTGGGTTTAATTAGGGCTCTGTGAACATACTGGTTCTTCATCAATCAGATTTTTATTTAGTTTACTCCGTTTCCCATGTGACCTGCTGAAATGATACATTCTAACTGCATGTGAGTTGACCATATGGGAGGCAATAGTGAAATGTCATTGTTGAATATAAATGGAAGATATTTGAAACTGTCCAAGAGCAATGCTTGTGATTAAACGGATGCTCTGAAATGTGGAGCGCTGCCACAATAATATGACTGTCTGTTAAAGGACATCCTGGTGTGGTAAAATTCTAAGTTGCTTAATATTAGAAGAATGAAGATTGGGAAGCAGCCCCAAGCCCATTAATGACGTATCTTCAAAGCATGTCTGGGATAAAGCCCATTAAAGGCCTATCTTCAAAGCATGTCTGGCATAGTTGGATTCAAAATGTGAGAACTTGATCTCAGAATAAAATTCTAATGAATTTTTAAGCAGGAAGAGTGGTTTGGGACAGGAGGTGTGTCATGCAGCTCCCCAGCCAAAAGAAGTCCAAGACTTAAAAGCTGAGTCTTAAGTCAACTAATACAAACTGAGGAATTAGCTCTTATTTATATGAAGACCATTGATGAATTAATGACATGGAGTTTTAGTGATTTTTCTGCATGCTGTAGACATGACTGTTAAAATACTTACTGTCTTGAGTCTTTCCTTGCAGTGTGATGGTGAAGTAGATTTGTTCTGTTACCTGCAAAAAAGCAGACAGTTTGAGAGCCCTCACAGAGCCAGACCACCACACAACCATAACAGTTTTCCTTCTCTGCAGTGCTCAGCACTACTGTTCTGCTCAACATTAAAGAGATGCTGGTGTCTGCAGCTCTCACTGAGCCGGACAGAAGGCAGGGTCCTTCCACTTCTGAAAACCAGAGTAGCTTTCTGTGTCCCATAGTCATGCTTGGTCATTCATCAAAGATCCCACATGCACAGTGATTCCCACCTGTCTCTTGATTCTGGGCTTTGGATCTGCTTAATCCCTTCTTACTTGATGTTCATTTGTGCACATTTTCCTATGTGTGTTTCATTTTGTTCAGGAAACAAGCTGTACTGTTTAAAAAACAAAAAAGCAAGGTTTACATGGGGAAAAGGGTGAGAAAGCATGACTAGTCTGGCAGGTTACAGCCTTTCTCAGTAAAGTGGAGGGAATCCTGGGACCTGCTCTTCTGTTTCACATATTTTAAAATAAATATTTAAACTGTGATTTCTGTATTGCAGCTTCCACCAGATGAAAAGAATACTTTTCAAAACCCCTTTATTTGTTATGAAACAGAGTGAAGTTGCTCATCATAGAGGTGGAACTTCAAGAAACTGAATAAAGCAAAACAATGGCTGATTTGGAAATCTAACTTGAGTGTTTCCATTCTTTCTTCTTCTAAGGTTATACTTACATATATTTGAATACCATCCAGTGTTTCAGTACTATCTCACATAGACGATAAGTAACTTTTTCTTCACTTTTTGCTATGTGCATAATATGGACCACTTTAACAGTATCGATAAATTGAGAATTTTAATAGATAAAATAACTTCAAATCTCATTCTCTGCAGTACCCACATAACCATTGGTACTTTTGATGTACTTAGCAAGGAAAACAGCATACTTTTGGAACAGCTTTTGTAGAAATGTAGGCTGCAGCTGGACTCTGCCGTGCAGATAAAGCAGCAAATGTGGAATGATGACCTTGTGATGTAGCTACACTAATAACTTTTCAAGGTAATTCACTGCTTAATGTCTCCTACAAAGAAGGAATGTGATGAGGGTCTAGGCCAGTTCATTATAGTAAGGGAGGTTTTCTCAGCTGTGTTGTCCTAGTGATGACTGTAGAAGTAATACCACTATGCAGCAAAGCAGCAGGAGGTTTGGGAGAGTTGAGAATGTCAGCTGTGCCTCCTGAGATGAAACAGGTACATCTGAATATAGTTAAACTGCAGTCTTTATAAAAGAGAAAAAGATGGTGTGCTCACAAGGGGGAGAGTTGGGTGGTTTGATGAGCTAGATCAGGGTATTCTGGAAGATCACATCTGTCCAGTTAAATGTGATTTGCTTTGATCTGAGTTTTTCGGGGAGTTTCCAGAGACTACATGGGGGGAATATATCTAGGAAGCTTTCCCTTTAGGTTCTGCCAGTTGAGTAAAACCTTTAAAACAGGAAAATCTAACAAGGCTGTGTTTCAGCCTGTTTTTTTAGCACTTTCAGTTATAGCTCGACCACGTCAGGGCAGGTGGGTGGAAAAGTAAACTGAACTTTAGGGAAACAATATGTCAAGTAGTAGTTATACTCAGGATAAGAATGACTAAGAGTTTGCTAATGAAAAGATGCTTTGCAAGTAGTTTCACTTAACAGACTGACTGCTTTGTCTCAAGTATTTTGTATCAGTGTATTGATGTATTGGCATCTGTCTCTCACTGATCCATACTCTGTAAGTGAATTGTACTCTCCAGACTGCAAATAAAAAGCCAGTCATATTTTCTCACGGCTCTAGGCCCACTTGCCAAGCTACTTGTATTATCTGTTGAAGTTTCAAGCACAGTTCCTGGTCTCCTCTCCAGGAGATGAGTGAGTAATTTTTGGAAGATTTAGGATGGAAAACAGGCCCAGTGGAACATGAGGCAAGTTGTATCTATAGGAGAGACGCATATACAGTTGAGAAGCTGTTTAAGATTTTCTGTGTATAAACTTTGAGAGAAAACAAGGTACAGTCTTGTGTTGGTCATGATCAAGTTTGAGGAATATAAAGAAATACTAAACTTCATAATCTATCCACATCTCTGCCGTTCCTAATGAGCCCACCCTCCTAAATTAAAGGTGCTATGTATGTAGTTTGAATATATCTTACTATAATAGAATCTTCTCTTTGCCGTGCTTAGGTTTAGCAACTGTAATTTAGATTTCATATTTCCATCTGAAGTTAATTGTTTATTCTTCATAGTTCAGGAGAAGCTGCCAATGGATGCCTAATCAAGAGAACTGAAGTTAAATTATGCTTCATGTCAGTTAATCTTAAATTTTGTGCCAGTGTTCAGAAAAGATCCATCCCATCCCATAAATGAGAACAGCATTATTTCTTTGGGGAAATTATTGTGTATATGAAATAAAATTTTTGGATTGAAAATTTCTTCTGGCCAAAAGCCCCAGTACTTTGCTTTTGCTCTTACTATTTTAAAATTGTGCATTTTTGGCAACAATTTAAATACATCTTCCCAACATAATAATTTTCCATACATATTTTTCCTCAGAATGACAGTTAGGGATTAGGAATAAAAAGTGTTATTTTAGGACACAGTGGGGGAAAGAAAGAAATACTGAATTATACAGAACTGAAGCAAAATACTAGTGCATTACAGTGCACACAGAAAACAAATCCAAAGCGTGATAGCCAGTATTGGCACCCATCAAAGAATTCCAAACCCCCTTTATAAATGAGCAGGACTGTGTTTGCTCTGATAACAGGCTTCAAGCCACACAGAAAATAAAAAGCTGTCAGGCTTCCACAGCACTTGGGCAAACATCTCTCGAAGAAAACCAAATGCTTCTGTCTTGCTGTGGTACGTGGTACGCTCCAGACAAGCCAAATACAGAATTCTTCTCCTTCAGAGAGCTCCATCAGGAGCTTTACTCATTTTCATATGTAGCTGTATTATGTTTTTCTGCAGTGTTCTGTTTCCACCTGACAAATTGCACTACATAAAGCTGATGACATTGGGTCTAGGATTGCAGAAAGTTGTTCTGCAGATACTTGAATTATATCAAACCCGGGGGGGGGGTGCCAGGCAATTTGAAACTGTTCTTAGTGCAAGGGATAACTCTTAAAAAAACCCAAAAGATAGTGCTGAGGCAGCACTGAAGTTCTGGAATTATTCTTGTGGCTGTGTAATCTCCTAAAGTCACAGGGCTGAGAGAGGAGACAGTGCTAAAGTTTCTGTGGAGCATCTCTACTGGGACAGCTTTTGTCTAAGTGTTCATTCAGCCACACAAAAGCATTTCTAATTTGTTCAGGCTTTCTGAGATTTTATCTAGCTGCTTTTCTGACTTTTTCTTTCTTTTTCCCCCAGTGCACATTCTAGTGTAAGGAGTATGACCTCGTTGCCCCTTCAGTGCCTCATGTTCTTTTGGGCATTGCAGAGTAACTCTTCCACTCCCAGCTCCTATGGTTTTGTGGTGTTTATTATTTTGTTTGGCATTTATACTGAAGATACCACAGGAGCTTGTTTGTAATTGTCCTGCATTTGCACACAGTTCAAGTAAATGGTAAACCCCCTTTTCTCAGTATCTGATGGTCAAACTTGATATTACTGCTATGACTTTCTCACATGAAAGCCAGACAAAAAGACACAGCAACTTCATTTTTGAAGGTGGGTATTCCTGTGGCATTTTGTGGTTGCTGGGAGAAGGACCCAGACTACAATTTTTGGCTGCCATATACCCTATGTTATCCTTGCCACAGAGATTAGGATTTAGTTGCAATTATTAATCCTCTGCTTCTCCCACTCTTGTACCAGAGATATTTGGATCAGTGTATTTGTGTCATTAGAAGTAGGTATCCCAGTTAGCAATCTTAACTGCCCTGCTCAGTTGTTGACATAAGTTCATGTCCTAATGATTATTCTGCAAATAATACATTGGTTTTAGAGACTGTGTGACTAAGGAAGCTGGGCAGTACGTAGACTGAATGAAAGCTCTTTTCTTTCTGGTCATTTTAGAGAACTGTAGTTCATAGTACAAGAAGGAACTGAGTGCCTTGGTAGAAATTGCCAGCTTCTTTGCAGAGATTGGACTGTTCACTGCTTTGAAGGACTGTTGATTTTAAGTCAGTAGCTACTGACAATGTAGAAAACTGTAAAATCTTTACCTGTAGTTGTAAAGTTCACAAAAGATTTTGTATCTGATTGTTTGTGACTGATACGACTTTCGGATATGCATCAGAGATTGTACCAGAGATGCATCCTTCCTGCGACGATCATGGCTTTCTTACCTCTCACTTGGACTGCAGTAAGACAAGCTGTTTTACCACCTTTCCTTGCTCAGGTCATGAGGAGTTGGGAGTTTATTGGCAAAGTGAATGGAAGACTTACTCCCCACTGGTTTCTGAATAGAAATTAATGCGTTTGTCCCATAAAACCTTTTCTTAGAGGCTATTTTTCTCTGTTCCAGCTCTCCCATATACAATCAGTGGAAGCTGTTAAGGTCGAACACTTTGAAATCTGACACACAATTGTCTGCAGACTTTAACATTCACCTCAGTTTTGTTCAGAATAGTTTGAATTTGTCAGTGCTTGAGATGCAGTGACTGTTACTAAATGGAGCTGAAGAAGTATTTGTATTTAAAAGTGAAAATTTCTTTTTCTCTCTTTTTTTTTTTTTCCACCCAAAGCTGGGAGGCTATGTGTATACTCCAGCTGTGTCCTTGTAACTGCACTGTTCCTCCTGTAGTTCTGACAGCTCTGGTTAGTGGTTCTCAGCCATTTGACTTGCACTATAATTACGCTGACTTTCATTGCTGGAAGTTCAGCACTTCAACCCATGTCCTGTTATTCATACAATGGGCGACATAATAGCATGGACCAGAATTCCAGCTGCGTGAGTGTGTGACTCTTACTAACCAGGGGTTTGTCTTGGTGAGATTATAAAGTCTGAGCCAGACAATTGCAGACCTCATTTCCACAGCTTGGGGTGGGGGTTATTTCTCTAGCCAGTACTACATTACCATGCATCAGGCTCGTGTGGTTTAGCGACCAGACTATGTTTAGAGTCTTGGTATGCTTGAGTGCTATGTGTCAGTCTTATAAGCCATATTCTGTTCAGATAGTCCTATTTCACCTATGTGTGACACACCATGTTTTTAGTTATGCACCCTATCTGTGAGGTGATGGCCTTGGGAAGTGAATTGACACCTAGATTCAACAAGCCACGTCAGCAGTTCAGCTGGGTCTGTTATAAAAGCCAAATCTCAGTTAGCATGTGCACAGTTACTTGAACTGTGATTTTTGAAAGAAAAAAAACAACAACCCAGTCTGTTAATTAGTAAGCAGTTCTATCTGGTTGCCAGTTCAGTGTAGTGTTCAGAAAGGGCTGGCTTTGAACTGGTTTAATTTGTGTGCTTTTGTCTGGTGGCACTGGATACTGTTGTCATCTTCAGAAATAAAGTTCTTCCCTTCTTCCCTTTTCTTGATGATTGGTTGTTATTTCACCTCAATGATCTTGCTGTCATGGTTTAACCCCAGCCAGCAACTAAGCACCACGCAGCCGCTCACTCACTTCCCCCTCACCCAGTGGGATGGGGGAGAGAATCGGGGAAAAAAAAGTAAAACTTGTGGGTTGAGATGAGAACAGTTTAATAGAACAGAAAAGAAGAAACTAATAATGATAATGAAAACACTAATAAAATGACAATAGGAATAATAAAAGGATTGGAATATACAAGTGATGCACAATGCAATTGCTCACCACCCGCCGGCCGATGCCCAGTTAGTCCCCGAGCGGTGATTCCCCCACCTCCACTCCCCCCAGTTTATATACTGGGCATGATGTCACATGGTATGGAATACCCCTTTGGCCAGTTGGGGTCAGCTGTCCTGGCTGTGTCCCCTCCCAACTTCTTGTGCCCCTCCAGCCTTCTTGCTGGCTGGGCATGAGAAGCTGAAAAATCCTTGACTTTAGACTAAACATTACTCAGCCACAACTGAAAACATCAGTGTGTTACCAACATTCTTCTCATACCGAACTCAAAAACACAGCACTGTACCAGCTACTAGGAAGAAAATTAACTCTGTCCCAGCTGAAACCACGACACTTGCCAAAACAGCTATTCTTCACGTACCTTTTTCATTTCTTTTTCTAGTAAATCTTGATTTTCATGCTTGAGTCTTTGCAAGTGGCCCGCCTCCCCCATTTACTGTATTGTGTTAATGTATTAGCCATTTTGTTAATGCTTACACAAGGAAGATGCTTGCATGTTGCATAAAAACCCCTGTGAATAAACTTCTACCTAAAGTTACACATCGTTAATAGTATTTGTGATTTCTGTGTGTACGTAATAGGTAGCAATACTTTTGTGGCAGGTCAGATGAGGTAATGAATTAAATTTGTCATGCACTTTGCATCAGTGTGCATGCAAAATTAATAATCATTCAGGCAGCTGGTAATATTTTTTGAAGATGTTATGTTCCTTTTTTCCCAATATATGTGAATTTTCCCTCCACATTTTATATTTATTTGAAGCCTCACAGGGGCAGGACCACTTGTATGTTTTGGTCACATATCATCTAATCTTTCAGTCAGGAAACATAGTATTTCTAATGATGTTATTTTAAGGTCTTTGATTTCTTTTTATATTTCTCAGTAATCCTTAGAAATCTGAAAATTCAAATATAACATGGTTGTAATTGTTCATGGAACTCACCTTTACAAGATATACTCATAGCTCTTATGTAGTTGTCAGGATCAGTGTTAAGTATAATCAGCTTTAGTGCAGAACACCCTTCAATCTTCACGCCAGCCAGTTAGTGACAAAATGGATTAAGATCAATGCTTTAGTCTTCCATCTATCCTTCTGTAAGTACCTGGGCTGTTCATTTTACTGGGAATGTTAGCAGATTGGCTCACTGGAAGACCAAGAATTATATATGCCTGATGCAAGTGGTAAGGAGTACACTGCAGAAAAGTTTGCAACTGAGAAATTTCCCCACTAGTTGCCTCTGATTGTGGACATGGTGATGTTGTTTGGCAAGACAAATGTTCCCACAGCTGTCACCTCAGCTCATTCCAGCACTGAAGGTGAAAGTTAGTGTCTTAAATTGCATCCTTTCGATCGCTGCTCTTTGCAAGGAATGTTCTGTTTTGTATGGCCTCAGCTTAAAAACCAGCATATTTTATTGTATGCCACTTCCATTTTCTAGTTGATCCAGGGATTTAGGTTATTGTGGAGAATAAAACCATTTTGAGAAGACAAATCTCAGCATGAACAGCTGTTGCAACAGAATAGAGATAGATGTACACAGACGAAAGGCTCTGTGATACAACTTGGGCAGCAGATACCACATGTCTGGATTGCTAAGAGCAAGCTTGTTGGGGAGTTCCTGTGTAGTGGACTGTGTCTTCTAAATAAAATAGCAATGTAAAGTCAAGATGGCCATCAGCCTATGTGGAAGATTCTGTGGAAAGGATGTGTAAACTCAGGTTCTGTGAGGAAGATCAAGAAAACTTTCAAGAGTTGAAAGAAATCAGAAGAGAATATAACTGAGTCATTCAGTTTTCCAAAATACAGCTGGAACTGTACCATATGCTATGTAACCTGACTCAAGTTCTAATTACTTATTTTGAGTCAAATTCAGGATTAGTGCAAGATGGACATGCATTCATTGTAGTTGACAGACTTGCATTCATTCCCACACAATTGACTTGAATCCAGCCACTCGGATAATTGTAGATGTTTTATGGAGTTGGTAACAGCAAGTCATAAATCTAGATTAAGAACCCTGGGGTTGCTTCTACAAATTTGGTTTATGGCAGTGATGAAATGGCTCTGCCAGTGCCTTTGTGAGAGAATTCTTTTAGGGCTAACCTAAACTAGTTACATTGCTTGTTTGTGTTATTTTCTAATTTCACGGGCCGTAGAAAAAGAGTGATTGAGTTGGAGTAGCTCTTAACAAATCTCAGTGGTATCAGTTTAACTGGCTGTGGCTTCTTACTGTGAAGAAAATCTCAGCCTTTCCGTTTTAATACAGCTGGCTGGTACTTAGCAGCTGTGTAGGCCACGGTGCTACAACTAATGACCCCTGCTCCAAGGTTGCACTAAGATGTGTCGGAAGAATTGTTCATTGCATCAGCTTTTCTACCTCAGCTATGCGTCTTACGTGTTTTAAGGAAAGATGTGTTTGGTGTTACTGCCGTGGAAGAGCTCAACTGGAATTTCAAAAGCTGAAGGACGTGATGACCTGCAGCATAACTGCTATTCCAACAGTTTTACAGGAAAGAATAGCTTAAGATATAGATTCACTTCTGTGCTTAATCTCTGTTGCCATAACTGAAGAGAATGTTTTAATATATAAGACCTTGAGAAGGCAGTGCTGAAATTTTTACTTTAGAACTTCTGGCATCATCAGTAAACTGGCAGTTATACCTGGCTACTTCTCTAGGTATAGGGCACAACACTGCTCTTTGGAAATTCTTCTGTTAGTTTTTCAGCTGATAAGATAGCTTCAATCTAAACAGAACAAGTCTGATGAAGCCTTACTCCTTAAAATACATTTATAGGTTATGTTATCTATGATCATAAAATAAATAAATAAAATACACCACTTCAAGTAGAACTAAGGGGCAAATCTCACTAGTCAGATAAAAGGAAACAAGTCAGAACTGACATGAAAAATATGAAAGAAAAAGCAAAACTGAATAAAGTGTCTGACTTCCCCCACAACACATTCTGCAATATATTTGCTAATGCAGAATTGCCCTAATGTTGAGCTAAATGGATTGCTTTTTGTTACTCAGTTATTCAGACTTGCTATACAATGTGTGAAGAAGGCTAAAATGCAATGTTGAAGCAGAGTTCTCAGTTTTCACTAGTTACCTAGTTGTGGTTGGTATCTGACAACATAAATATGAATCACAAAATATGATTCTTTTGCACATGTGTCTGAATAAATGCAGGTGTTTGGCAGCAGGAGTATCACAGACCCCAAACACACAGTCACAACAGAACATCTTTTGTTGAGCAATAAATGAAACCTTATGCCTTCCATTTGCACCAGATAGAACAGCTGCAGCTGGTGTCGAAGTGTTGCTAACCAGGGTGATCATTCAGAAAAAGGAAGCAAATGCTTTGCCCTTTTTCTAGGTGTTTCAAAATGTGTGTAGCCGTGAATGGGCAGCTCTGCTTTGTAAGTGCATGCTTAATGCGGAACTCGGAACAGTAAGAGGGCTCGATGCTCCATAAATGAGAGAGGAAGTGTTGAGTTTATACAGCACACATACTTTACATTTGTTTGCCCTTATCAGTAGCTGGAATAGTGCTTCGAACACCCAGTGTTACAATTCTGAAAGGTTTCTTGCAGCATTTCCCACTGCCAGCATTTTAATCAAGTTTGCATTGAAATATAGGTTCCCTATAGTATTTTTGTGCTTTTAGTACTTGAAACCTAAGTCTTTATCAGGTCTTCATTGCTTCTGTGTTAAAACACTGAAGAAAGCATAGTATGGCCTTTTTGTTCATGTGTCAATATCAAACTGCTTCAGCAGCGCAGTGGCTAGGTTATTGTCAAGAGCAGTGGTGTCCAAGCTTGGTTCTGGGCTGAGCAAAGTTCCTTAAGAATGCCCAGCAGGGTGTGAGTCACAGTCAGCCGCTCTCACGTGGCTGGATTTGCTTTTATCACCTGACCATGAACACACGGGGATGTAACTGATGTCGGTCTGTGGACCACACAACAGTGCATGTCCTGTCATGACCTGTGAGGGACTTGGGAAATGGTTCAACGTGGAACGAGTCCAATGACTGAATGTCATGTTCTGAGCTGCAGTGGCCAGCAAACCACTAATGAGGCAGTACCACCTTAACAGTTGTCCTAATGAACATGTGATGGATGTTTTTAGCAAAGTTTCATCTTCGATGAATGTGTTTACAACTGTAACATGCAAATATACGTTTCCCTGCCCTGAACTATCACCAAATACAGGTTTTATACCCTTCTAACAAAGCACCACCAACTTTTTATTGTGTCCAGCTGACAGAATTATATTTCAGTGAAACAATATTACATCACAATTTATGTATTTCACTCAGTATATTAAATAGCCCAGAAGCTTGCTGCTAATTTAATATTACTGTTTCATCCTGCTCTAATTTATATAATTGTCCTTAACATTAGCGTTTGATTTGAATATCATTGACATTATTGTTTGTCAGGAACTAATTCTCATGATCTTCTGATTGATCTGTTCTTTGTGGTTTGGTCTCAGTGAAGACCATCATACTAGGAGTAAAGGTTTGACCCCTGCAGTATACTTACACAATGTTGCGCATCAGTGTTACAAACATTTCAGCAAATACCTGGTGCAGGCTGCATTCTGTAATGCTGCTGTCTGCATTCATAACCCAGATATTTTCTTAAATCTTATTATATATGGAAATTGAAAACTGGTGGATGAAATATAAAATAGAATCAGCAACAGGTATCTAGATGAAACATTTTTACATGTTTGTTTTGATAAAAATTTCATAAATAAAATGAACAGTGGACTGATGGGTTCTGTGAGTGAACCTTCTCAGAGTTTGTAGTTCTGAAAGTACTTGGTATTGGCATAACCTGGCTCCTGCCAAAGTCAGTGATAAAACTTCTTTTGAATCAGAAGAGGTAGCAGAATGAACCATGACCTGAATGCTTCAGAAATCCTACTGGTTGCAGGATTTCATCTGTCTTAGTCCTCCCACTCCTTCAGTTTAGAAAGTTTTATCACTCCTTTTTAAAAGAGCAATTGTTTGTTTGATAGAATCAGTATTCCTACAAAAGAAGGCCCTGAGGCACAACTGTGGGAAGTTACGGTGACTGACCCTTAAGGAAAAAGACTTTCCTAGATTCTCATTGTTAGAAATCTTCCATCAGGAAGTTTATTTTGTTCATTTAAAGAACCAACCTACTAATAGGTCTTTTGGATGGAATTCAGCCCAAGAGTGATGTTTTCTCACTGAATATGGATCCCTATTCATACTCATTTTAGAATGAAAAGTAGAACCCTGTTTGGATTATTAACTTTTGCTTGGTGAATTGGTGATTAATTTGTACCTCAACATAGGCAATTCTTCCATTATCTTTTTCCTTTTTTCTGATGAAAAGACGGTTATATTAATAAAATGGATACGAACACCACAGTGCTAGTTTTTTTCTAAAAAAAGGTAATCCATTTATCAGCTAGTATGGGACAGTCATATTTATTCAATTTGTGCAATTTAATTGACAGTAGTTTTTTTGTTTTTCAAAGGAAAAATGCACTTCAATATATTGGGCTCGGTTTCCATAAAGTTAGAAGCCCAGGGCTGCACAGAAATATGCTGAATTTTCATGTGCTCACCACATTTCCATGCACAAATCAAATTAATTGTGTGCATGTTATTGCTTGGGGCCATGTACTTCTGTTTTAAAAGGAGAGGGACTTTTATTTTGTTTTATGTTAAAACCGCTTTTCTTAGGAATGCCTACAGATCATTTTGACTTTCTGCAGCTCATGTTTGCTGTGGGATAGTAGTAGAGACAGTGGGAAAGTCAGGAATTAGACTGTATTTATGCTCTGGGACTGTAAAAAAGCCCAAAGGTGCAACAGAGACTTGGTTCCACAAGTCCGTAGTGCCTTTATACCCAGACTGAACTCAAGCTGCCAACAAATCTCACAGATCATTTTGGACACCTTCTAAGAAAAAACAGGGAGAGAAAACTACAGCAAGGGCAGATGAGATGCATTGAAACACTGATCATCTTCCTGTAACCAAGCACATTTTATCTGTGAATGTAACCAAACATTTCTAACATACAGAGTAGTCCCAGGGATTTTCACTCTGGTTGGAGGGCAGTCAATCTCCGAACTAGCATAGGTGTTTGTGGTTTCTTGGCTTTTCTTAAAATACAGGCATAGTCTGTCCTAACTCGTATCTCAGAGTATGGCTAGATAAAGGTAATATAATAGACAGAGTGTTCAAGGTTGAGGTAGTTAATTTTGCAGATATTGAAGTAGGAGCATAAGAATTGATGCGCTGTTTTGGATTGAGTTCAGTATAGAATATAGCCATGAATGGATGGACAGTTCCTGGTATTCTTAGTTGGTATTGCAAATTGAATGGTAATGTGTCAGGCATGTAGGAGGAATCTGAAAGAGCTATGTGAGAAAAAAAGAACATGAACTGCAGACACATCTCAGTGAGACTTACCTGGGAGAAAAGGAAAGCCAAAGAGACATTGATCTATCTGGGCTGGGGGTCACATTATCTTTGGGAGTGTCCTACACTAATTATATGACTGAAGCTAGGCTATTTCTCTTTGCTCTCAACTTTGTTTATAATTGTTATTGCTGTTGTAGTTACTGTCATGCAATGTGCTTTGCCAAGCTAAACTGCAGCATTCTTGGTAACAGAATTCAGCATGTTTAGACTTCTTTCCACTCTCCCGTCAGGTGAATCACAGCTCATACTCATACTCAAGGTATCTGCACTTTGGCCTTTTCCTGCTGCCCTTGACCAGCATAGAGATGACTCTGGTGAGACTTGGCTGCTGAATAGCAGGAGTTTGGAGAAGAAAGTGGTTAGTGTAAACCTACATATCCTATTTTTCCTGATACCATATGCCACTGAGAAATAATGATGTAGCCAAACTGACCATAGAGTGTGTCAGTATTTAATCACCCTTGTTGTTCACAGTGGAGCAGTGTTTTTCAGTGTTGGCAGACAAAGGTGGCTCATGTGTGGGCCATGGAATTCATCATTTAATGCAGACGCTCCACTGTTGTGCTTTGCCAGTAGGTGAGTGTGGTCTGAGAGCTGCGTCATGGAAAGCAGAGCATATCATATCATCAGTGCGTGTTGCGTTCCTAGTTATGTCCTGAAAGTTGAACTTGGCAGGCAATTTTATGAAATAACTAGAGTAAGGTAGAGGCCTATAAAATGATGCCAACAGGTGGATTGTGTTTCAGCAGGCACCCTTGGAGAGAGACATTCAGTTCTTAAGCTTTTGAGATATTGTGGAGAAGGAAAACACACACAACTGACTTCTAAGCTTCCAGCTACATGCACCAATTGCAGCAGTACTTGAATATAAATGCCAGATCTAAAATCAAGGACAGGAACAATCCTGAAATTATACCTGCACAAGATGATATAATCAATGTATTTGATCTGACAGGAAGGAATTTAATGCAGATTGCTAAAATAAAACTGACTCTTCTAAGGCTCCAAGAAACTGTCCCTTTGAAGTGTCACTGCAGCTGGAAAGCTCTGAGTCCCAGACCCTTGCAGTTTGGGTAGCTGTGAAATAGTCTCAGTCTTGCTATTTGGTCAGGAGATGACAGGGAGAACCGTTGCTGTTATAAATAAGGTTCTACAGAGGATATTGCTCTTCCCTTCCAGCTTTGTAGGGCTGTGCTTTGTGGGGCAATGTTACAACTAAGCAACCTGAAAGACTGGCATACCTGCAGTTACACTGTGGCATGTGATGCATAAAGACACTGTTAGCTGTGTGTCAAGATAATACTGTTCCTTAGGAAATAATACTTCTGTGTGACAAGACTGCAGAGAGAAAAGATTCAGTTTGTGCTGATTATTGAACAACTCTTCATACGGAATTTGGATCTGATTTTTCAAGGTGCGCTCATCAGTTAGGAGTGATTGACACCACTGGAAATTGGGCTTAGTACTTGGGTATAAAGCTAAAGGATTTCCCACACTGGATGGTCTTTGCATCTCTCATAGGTGGAGAGAGTGGTACCTACCTCACTGGTATTACTTAGAACAGTACATAACACCTTCTGCACTGGAACTACATGTCATTGGTAGATGGGGAAAGTCATCATGTTAGTTTCCTAAGCCTTGTGATTACTTCATTTTTATGTTTATTCCTTGCCTGAATCTGGTTACCTTGATTACTGGATATTATTGCCAATGCAAACCTAATATCCACATTAGCTGGAGGAAGGAAAACTCTTGCCAATTTCCTTTGACAGTTCATCTTTTAGTTGCCATCTGGTTGCTGGTATCAGGAGAAAACTTGTTTTCCATCAGGAATAACAATTTTTTTCCTGTAACGAACCACAGTATCTACATTATGTGCCTCTGATTAATCGAGTGAGAGGTAAGACCTGTAGGATTCTTGGTTGGTTTTTTGGGTTTTTTTGTATTAGATATTTTCATTACAAATGGCCAGTTGCCAGTTTAGCTAGTTGTGCAAGAGTAAGAAATAGTTTGCATGCTGCAAGTGTATACTTTACATTTGGTTTTATAATTAATCCTGACTCTGCTGTTCATAGAAAGTTCATTGATGTGCCTGCTAAAATCTGCAATACATTGAAAAGTCACTTACACCTAGTATCCACTGTTGGCTGGTATGATGTCTATATGTATCTTACAGAAAAAGTATATAGTCAGAAATAGAAGAATTCGATCAGAATTCAGGAATGGCCCTTTGAGAGAATTGTGTTTAAGTAGTGTAGTAATTGATTTGGGAAGACGGCAAGGTAATCACTGTAACTTTTTTTCTTGGATTGTAAAATTTAAATTCATTTCTCAGTTTCACTGCCAGATTATGGCACCTCTCTTTCTTCCCACTTCCATTGTTCTCTTCAGTGGCTCCAGTGGGGTTTTCTCATCATTGTCAACCAGTGATCTTACTTTATCTGGCTGAGGGGAACGTACTCCCACCCTCCCTCCCTCCCTCTCTCCAGTGCTCTCTGGCTCTAGAGAATTTCTTTGTCTGTTAATTCTCATTATTGACTCCCCTGTGTACTCCTGCAGCCTTTCTCTTTTAGCCTCCTTTATTGCTACATTTCCTCTTGCCTTTGCTGTCCCTTTCTATCCATTTTCATATTCTGTAAAAGTTCCCCAACCCTGCTGTTGTTAATGTTTATACAAGCTGGTTCACATGAAGGAAATTAAGATGTTGTTCAGCCAAACTGTCTCACTGCACATTTTAATTTTCTAGATTTATGATAGACCAGCTGTGGCTGAATCCCATTTGAAAAAGTTTTGGGATTTTTTCCTGTAAGTGTGAAATTATAGAAACCCTTGGAAGGGGAGAAAGATTTTATCTAAAGCAATAACAGTAAAACCTCTTTATGTTCAGGCTATTTGTAATACAAGACTGATGCATTCTTTCACCAGGAAATTTCTACCTAGAAGAATTGACCTTCTGATCATAATTAAATCTGTGGCTTTGTGTTTTAATGCATGTAGATGGGCCATATTTTGCAGTAAAACAGGCTTAGCAATGTCACACTGCTTCTTCCCTCTCTGCCAGATTTCATCTGGGAAGAACAGTGAAGTGGTGTGAACATAGGGAAAAGTGGTACAGAATTAATTCCCGATTTATTATTTTTAATGGGAACCTAGTACTTCCAGTTGTTTCCAGCAGCAGTTAGGGCCTAGCTTGATATCTAGGAATGCTTTTTTTTAAAACATAAAAATACATACTAACTTGAGCTTCAATTCAACAATTCAGGAAATGGAAATGGATGCTCTTAAAAGGAAACACTTCTGGCTTCACAAACGTAGGTCTGTATTGAAAAAAGCAAATAATATAGTAAGGAACCAGAGAATATAATATCAGCTTGAAATGAACAGAAACAATAAATTCTAAATAGGATTGATGATAAATAAAGTAAAACTCTTCCACTTCCTCATGTCTTTGAACAACTTCAGCAGCCATCCAACTCTTCTATTTGTGGCCGTCATTGCAAGCATGCAGTATGTTTCTTACAATGAAGATAATATCCTTATTACTTCTTTTTGGCAGATTTTAGCATTGTCCCAGAATTTGAGGCAGGTCAGTCTTCAGCCTCAGGGAGAAAGATTGTGTAGTCTTGTCTGAGACATCACTGCCTAACCCAGTAGTGGTGATTTTAGCTTTTATGTTACCATGAAAGGGGGAAGTCTTTCTCAAAGGTCGTAAAGGTCTATTCTTTTTTTATAACTTTGGAAAAAGAGAAATCTCTTCTACGTTTCTTTTCCATTTCTTGTTTAAGTGGAAAAGAATCAGTGGCGTGAATGATGCTTGACACAAGGTAAGTGTCAACAAATCTTTTTATTGTTTGATTCTTCTTCCCAGCTGGTTGAGCAATTTCTGCTGATTCCCCAAGAAGACAAGTGGAGGGAGTATTGCTGGACAGACAGCTTACACAAATGTAACTGTTTTACTTGTGCTTTCACTGTTCACATTCCTGTGTTAGGAATGAGGGCTGTGCTCTAATCTAGAGCACAAAGCTCACACAGTGGGGTTTTCTGCTTTCTTATGTGCTGTTATTTTCTAACCTGCCATTTCTGCTTCTAAAAAGAATCAAATAGGCAAAGGAGTAAAAACCCACTTTTTGGCACAGTCAGGTCTTCATTATCATCACTGGTGGTAGAGAATAAGAAAACAATACAAATGTATGATGAAAAGCAGAAAAAATTCCCTCAGAATCAGCCATCTACCTACTATACTTGTGAGTGCAAGTTTGTTTCTTAAGCCATTTGCCTGTTGTGTTAAAGATACTGGAAACATCCCAAAATCCTTTGGTTGCTGGCAATCCCAGGAAACTCTTGGGAAGTTAACTTCACAGGTCAGGGCACTGGGCCAGTTTCCAGCAAATAATTTCGAGCCCAGTTGCTGTAAGGATTTTTGTCCCCCTAAAAAGCCCCCAAACTGCTGTTCTTCACCAGAAATTATACCTGATTATTTTAGAATTGACTGAAAGAGGGAGGTCATCTGCAGTTTAGCTAGCATACCAAGCAGGCCTGAGTGTTTGTGAATCCTGCATACGTGTGCACAGATTGCTCACAAGCTTGGTAAAAAAGGCTGGTGTTGCAGTCACCATCTGATCAAAAATAGTCAGCACTGAATTCTGCCCTCAATTAGTTGAAGGAAGTTCCCTGTAGAAAGAGTTCAGGAGTGGGCAGTGCAGGAAGATTTGATGTAAAGAACAGTTCGGGTTTGTGTAGTCTTCCCTTGCCTAATGAAGCGTCTTGTTGACATCCAAAGTAATTTAGGTACCATAGGAGACCTGTTGTCAAGAAGAAGAGACCTTGCAGGCTCCACAGCTCTGAAGTTTCAACAGAACAACTGTTCAAATTCAGAAACTGAAAAGTTTCCTTCAAAGCTGAATGTAACAATTGCCGTTTGAATCATGATGCCACATGTGCTGGTACTATTAGATCTGTAGCTTGCATTGGTTTTGTGCTTCAGAAGGAGAACTATCAGTTTATTACACTGTATCATTCAGTTCAGAGTATGAGTTTTGGTTGTGTACTGACTTTTTTTCTTTTTTTTCCCCTGATATAAGTGTGTGTGTGTGTGTGTTTTCAGAGTATGTGTGTGAAGGAAGGCAGGACTTCGCCAGAAATCCTCTGAAGAGGTTTAAAAGCTAGGCACTGCAGCCTCTGTCCTTGTGAGATAGAGGGAGTGACAGAGGAATAAAGAACTTGGGAAAGAAGAAAATACAACTAGTATCTGGCTGGAGAAGGGATACTGACAGTGTTCTAAGTGAGATTAGGTAGAAAAAGCAAAATAAATTCACAGATTATCTGGAGAGGTTTGTGGGGAAAAGGAACACCAATCGGTGTGACACTGTGAAGCTTAATTTATTAAGTGGACCAAGGAAGGGCTGAGCTGTGTTTGGAAAAGCTTTGCACTCATTCTTTCATACTTTCTCACATACACACATGCATGCGCACACACATACACACACAGAGTTACCTGGGACCTGCCCCAGTTGCTGCTCCAACGAGTGCGTATGTAGACACATAGGCAGGAATGGTGCCCGTTTATCATTCTAGCATTGTGGCCAGTGTGTCATCTCTGTACTGGCAAAAATGTTCCATTATTTACCTAAACACTCAATCCCTGGTGACGTTATACAAAAAAAGTTTCCCACTTTTTTCTTTTAATCTCTCTCTTCTTTTTTGTAGCTTAGTGAGGAGCAGGGAAGGTAGGTTAGTTTGAGTGGGAATTCAAAGAGTACTGATTAGTAATGGAAACAAAACCAAGCCAAACTGATGCAACAAGTGAGGTAAAAGCAGTTGATGACAGGAACTTTGTTTTAGGGTGTTTCTGCTTGGAAATTTGGGGTTGTGGAGGCTACAATAGGAACACTAATAGAGATATTTTCTTTTTTACTATTAAGGGTCATAAATAGAGATGGACAATAATATCTTTCAGTTCTCATTTATTTATAATTTTATCTTAAATCTGACCCCAAATAATAAATCCCTGTTATGCAGTAAAGGAATCTGAAGTGCAAAGAAGATTGCTTGAGCAAAGTCCTGCAATGTGAGGAGTCAAACACTTCTGAACTTTTTAAGCACAGCCTAATGCCTTAAGACCAGGCCATTCTTCACCTTTCTCTTTGAGAGGAGGAAGAGCTGGACTTTATAATGTCATACCTTCCTGGGCAAAAGAGTTGTTAGACCATATTAATGTCAGTCTTAGCATGAGAAATTCTTTCAGAGCAGCTTGCCAGGAGACAAACTGAGTCTGATTAGTGTTGTCTTTGGACAAGTCAGCTGAGATCACCTTATTAGAGCAAGATGTCTGAGACGTGCCGGGCTTGAGCAAAGACTGAAAGACGGGCTAGAGGAGGAGACAACACATCAAACCAGATGCGTATCGATGAGTTGGGGAAGGCAAAAGAGGCTTGCCAACGTAGTTGTCCTAATGAACTGGTCAGGCCCCTTGTCTGCTGTAGAGGAAGGAGAGTGTAAGTTACATTTAGCAAACTCTTTGAGAAGCTATGGTTATAATTGGTACTATCATTTATAAAAATCATACTGTTTTTGCTGTATGAAGGGAGGATGTCAGGCCTATTCAGGTTCTTTTTCTCTGCCTCTTCCCACTCCTCAAGAAATTGACATGATTATAGAAAGATGCTGGAAGTTACGTTGGGCTCCATTGTACTTTGGCAATGCTTCTAGAACATGAGACTTTTTCCCTACATTTCTTTTTTCCATAGTCATTACACTGTGTCTGTATTCCTGACAGAAATTTTGGGCAGTGTTCGGTGTCACAATTTAAAACCACTGATATCACTGAAATGGAATTCCTCCTTATGCCCAGGTTCTGTGGTCAAACTCAAAATCCCTTTACAGCACAAATGTAATACTGTTGGCAGACTAAGTTACAACACATTTACCTCCCAATTCATTCAAAATACAATTGCAATTTGTAGTGAAGGAAAATAGGCACACAGATCTGTAGTGAAGGAGGAACATGGTCAAAGTGCTACATGACAGTGGGACATGAAATGTCATTTTGAGAAGTTTTTGAAAAGGAATGGGGGTTCATTAGATGTCTGAACATATTACACGACCCTTTAAACATCTTTTGACCTTAAGAAAGCACTTCAGTTCCTCAGTGAGAATGGTGAGGCATTACTTTGTTATCTTCCTGTACCAGATAAAAAATCCATGCGACCTGGTACTCTTAGGTGAAGATAGACAATTTATCACTGAGGAAGACCACAATTTGAGTTTTTCTTCTAGGTTGTTCTTCTCTGCTTGTCACTGTGGGGCCTAAAACCACAGGGATTGAAAATGGCGCCACTGATTTTTATCATTGACATAAATGAATACTCTGTCCAAACTGCTTTTCAAGATGGTATTGATTTCTTTAACAAAACCTTGCTACTTTACTGGAGAGAATGCTATCTGCACTTCCATGACTTCAGTCATTACAAAGCAGTGTTTCAAGAGCAAAGCCACCTCTTAACAATATCTGCTGGCATATATTGACAATTACGTATTGAAATGAAAGGCCCTGTGAATAGGCTTACGTATATTCTGACACTCTGGATAGGATTCACAACTTACTGCCTCAGTGATCTGTAGTTAAAAATAAACTCAGAATTGGCTGACTAAGATTTAAATGAAAAGTTACTGCAACACAGCTACATTAATCCAATTTAGTTTAGCAAAAACTAAAAAGTTTAACATAAACTAAGAAGATGACAGCCCAGCTTGCCTTGGAGCAACTTGTCATGTTGCCGTAGGCAGAATGTCCCACTTAGCTCATTCCTGTCAGTCTGTAGAGTTGCACTGCCCTTGGTGAGATCAAGAGGGCACAGCCTGGAAAGAAATGTCAAAATATCATAAACTCTGACATAAGGAAAGTGCAAATAAAAAGGTGGAAGAGTGTTGTCATTTTTATTAGCAGGAGGCAGCAAAGCCAGTGTTGCTTTTTGTCTATAGCTCAGAGAAGCACAAAGAAACTAGTTTTGCTCCTGTGAGTCATTGGAAGCTCTTCGTTTCCTGCTAGTGGCTATGGGTAAGATAGCCTCGTCTTTGAGGGCCACATATACAACATGAATTCAGAAATCTTGTGTTAGTGCCTAACAAGGCAGACATTGTCAGGGCATCAGGAAATACCACAGCAGAGTGCCAGATTCCTAGTAATGCTCATCTCCAATGCAGCACATCGTTACCTGTCTTTTAGTTCAAGCTTATAGCTTGGTGGAAAGAGGCATAAACAGGTAGTGACTTAGATGTCTTAGGCTGGATCCTCAGTCAGGATCGTCCTCTAATGCTGCTTTCAGTAATCAGGAGGACAAAAAGTTATTTTTCCTTTCTCTTTCCTTGCATGCAACAATGAAAGTAGGGAAAGAAAAGGAAGAAGATTGTGTACAAATTAAGTGTAAAGAAAGTGTGAAAATGAAACAAATATATTTTCCATGGGTTCTCCAGTGTGATTTTGCAGAAAATGCAGAAATGTTTTCCCAGTGAATTAGCATTTGATGTACTTCTTTCTACGTAATAAAATGTTAAAAAAATAGAAGCTTTAAATAATAAAAGAGGAAGACGTTTCTACTGGGGATGAGCAGAGTAGTCCCCAATTAAACTGATGTAACTGTATATTCATTCTGGACCTTTGTCAAGACACATTAAAAATATCTCATCAGTTTAACCCATTTACTTTTCTAGGAGAATCCTGGGAGATCATTGTAGCTAAATGAATTAAGAGACACAGCCAGCCTAGAAGAGGAACCTTTGAATGTTTAATTTTTCTGTTGCATAATGCACTATGTGACACACGTGTTGTCTCGGAAGACATCTTACAAAGCTATAGCACACTGACAGTTGAAATGGAAAGTGGTTTGTGTGCTTGTGTCATTTTCGTTGTGGGCATACAGGTTTGGACTGAGTCCTGCAAATGCTGCTACCTACCTGTACAGGGACTACTCAGTGCAGAAAGTATTTATAGCATCTGTGCATACCTTATTCTTCTGTTGTTGGTTGGTTGGTTGGTTGGTTTGTTTGTTTGGGGGGGGTGGCATCTGATCTGAACTCCATTAAAGAATGGAAACACAGTTTCAGGCAACTTTGAATCAGCCCATTGATAAGGGCAGTGTGGATGAAGTGTTAAATTTTATTCCTAATCCTCTGGTAGTTACACATATTATAGACTTCTCATCTTATGAAGGAGCTGGACTTCAGCTCTTTTGTGTTGCAGAGGGAAAGCTCTTATGAACTCCTGAAAATAAAGTGAGGCAAAGACCATAATTTTGTTACCGCCAGAGTCTATTTTAAAATGCTTAAATAAATGTTTCATATACCGGTAAAGCAAAATTATTTTTATAGCCAAGGACTTAAAGGGAATATATGCACTTGCATGAACTGGACATTTAAGAATTTTCTTCATACATATTTGAAATTTGACAAACAGCAATGTTTCACTGTGGGTTTTAAGGATAATTTTACTAAAAAATGTTACACCTAGAAAGGAAAGAAAAAAAATTGTACAGAGCTGCACACTGTACAGGAAGAAGGTACGAGGTGTTCCACTTAAGGGAGGGTGGGAGATTTTCTGGGTAATGAACAGTGCATTTGCCATTTCTGTCAGCTACTGTGTGATACCTACTTCAAAAAGTTTGACTTTCTTAGAGTGCTGTGGGCTGTTTCATTTTGACCAACAGTTTGCTGCACTTCTGCTGTAGTTCAGGTACAAAGAAATACTCTCCTGAGTCTATTTGGGGTGTGAAGGAGAAAAATTAAACTGGAGACTGACTGACAATCTACCCAGCTGTTTTGAGTAATTGTTGATGGCATTGGCAGGCAGTTCAGTAAGCATCACATTATGTTTGCTTTTACTTTATCTGAACTTTAAATAGAGAACCTGAGCCCTTATGAGTGAAATACTCCCCTTCACTGCCATTAAGTAACAGGTTTGCAGCCTCCCTCCGCCACATGTCTATCATAAGTGAGGTGTTTGTCCTCATGGGTGTCCGTACCTATTGCAGACCTTTTTGCAAAAGCTGAAGGAGATTGCTCAGCAGGTATTACTATATCGTCGTTCTTCTTAAAGTTAATTCAATGCTTTCTTCTTTCCTTTTTTCCTCCTTTTTTCCTTCTTTTTTAAAATTCTAGCTTTGGGCTATCACTAGCCCTCTTTACTGAAATCAGTAGTAGTTTTGTACCTGGAAAAGGTGAAACATCAGATCCTGAATTTTCCTGAAAAAATCCCAAAATAAACTTGCCACAGAAGTCAGAATGTATGACATTCCCACCTCTGCTGTCCTGCAAAACATTTTTGAGTCTCATAGTTAGCACCCAGACACAGTGACCTGAGAAGACACTTTTGGTCATTCTTGATGTTTTACTCCATTTGACTGCTTAAGTAGAATGGGGAGAGAAAATAGTTTTCTGTTTGATTCTCCAGCACTATGCTGCTAACTTCACTGCATTTGAGGTTAGGATCAATAGATGTGGGAGGAATACTCTCTGTCCTGTCCTTCATTTCCATCATAATCTTTTCTTACATCTTCTATCTGTAGGTATAAAACTCTCTTTTGATTCTTCCACATAAAAAAGGCATCATAAATATTTATTTGGCATCAAGATTATTTTTATAAGGTTTACCTTTTAGGTCTCAAAAAGGAACAGGTGACATGAATTCCCTGTATAGAACATCAAGGTGAGTTACAAGTGTGGGAGGGAAATTTTCCCTTATAGAGAAATAGAAAATATCCTGAATTACTCTGTGCTTTTGCATTGTTTGGCCAATCAGTTCACATCCAAACTTCACTTGCTCTGTGAGTTCAGGGCCTAAAGCTGAGCCCTGCTTAGTGTTAAATTTCTCCACAGATCCAGTAAGAATTGAATATTAAAGGATTCTTATTACAATGTTACTAAAAATGAGAATAATTTAATAATGGTTTTCACTTTCACTCTTTATTGTTTTTCTTTTAACTGGATGTGCTTGGCTCCTATAGAAATGAAAGACTAATGGAAATAGCTAATTGCGGTATAGAGAGCTCTATAAAAGCTTTCTCAGAAAATTCTGTTAATGCATTTAAATACTGGAGACCTGAGTAGCGTCCAACTTTCTAAATCCTGTGAAATAATAGCGCAGACTTTCCAGAGTGCACACAGTAGGACTTGAAGATGTATTCCACTGACTTATTTTCAGACTTTATCAAAAACTCAATGTTGAGCTCACACTTGATAGAAGTTTTGTGAAGCTTCATAAATCTTTTCTATTCTTGAGCTCAACCTTAAGTGGGCGCCAATGAAGGGTTTTATATATCAGTATTACTGTGCAACCAAAGTGAGATTTTTCACAGAAGTGATGTGATTTTTAGATTGAGTAATTGACTGAATATAGCTATAAGCTTTTAGCTGAATTTGGATCTAAAGCTCAGAGTGAATGAAATGAGATGTATCTTTGCATTCCTCCACCAAAAAAAGCCTCTGAAGTATGTTACAGTCTAATGATAGAACATTCTTCTTGCTCCTGTAATACAACAACCCAGTTAGAAACATTTGGTTTAAAAATATTGGGAATTTTAGATTTGCTGAATGAGAATCATTCATGTTAAAAAGCATTGAATCTATCAAAACCTAATAGATGTTGGATGACAATAAGAGATGGGATTTTTTACTTTGATAGCAGTTTAGATTTTCCTCAAATGCCATCTCCAGGTTTTATATTTTTACCTGCATAAGCAGAATGTAAAGTTAAATCCAGGCAGGTTTTCTTTTTGGATTGCTAAATATATGATGTAATTCTTTCAGATTAAATTGTTCCCTGGCAGTCTGCTTTGGGAGGTTCCCTCTCCACATCAGAAAAGTGATCCTTGAAAGGCACGGATACGATCTAGTACAGAAGTGCATTTATTAAACCAGATGTTTTATGTATATTTGAATGATGTACAGCATACAACACAGAACTAGATTCTAGAATATGATCTCATGGCAATTGGATGACATTAAATGGTATATGAATTATTATCACATACTTAGAGAAGTCCGGACAGGACATTCGCTCCTCTGCCATTGCCAAGAAAATTAATCTTGATTTGCATAATGCTTCCAACTTCCATTTTATTGAATTGTGGCTGGTGAAGCTGATGCATTTGATGTACCCCTGAACAAAGAAAAAATAAAAGTAAAAAAATTCTAAGAATATTTTTTGTATCCTGCAATAAGAGACCATATTTCCACTAGTTTATATCACTGCAATGGGATATTTCAAGACAATAAATTGGTCTGATGGGCCTTAGTTATCTCATATATTTATTATTATGAAGAATGGATTTTAATGAAATAATTTTTCATTTTTATAAATCAAGCATTGTAGCAGTGGTCATGTAATGCAACACTGTCCAATATACTTTTCAATAATCAAAATTCTTAATTTAGATTTGTTTTCATTGGGCTAAAATTAAATTTGATTCCCTTACTACCTTTATTTTACACTTAGCAGGGTCCACTAACATGAATGGATTTGCTTCTAGTTTTAGGTCAAAGAGAGAGGTATGCACATCCACTGTATAGTGGGTGGTTTTAGAGTTGAAGCAAAGCTTTTCTTTTCTTTTCTTTTCTTTTAATTTTTTAGATTTTTTTTTCCCCACAAAATCTTGATTCTTAATTAACTCACAGAAATTTCAGAATGTAATGTGAGATGTAAACAAGTGAAGCCAGAAGTCCTAGGAGGGGTGAGAATGGAACAACAGGTAAAGAGGCGGTGATTGTGGAAGCCCCAAAAGAAGCAGTTGATAAGAAAGGATGTGATTAATTTGACACACTGCTATTGTATCATGACTGACAGCCTGAACCTGAAGAAAGTACGTAGGAATTATTTATTCACAAAAATATGCATAAGATTAAGGAGAAACGTGTGCCTTCTCCCATGAATTTGACCTCAGGTAACATCATGTTCCTTTAAGATGTTCAGCACTTCACAGCACTGCCTGATTCCTCCACGGTGGGGTGACTGGCTGAGGTGTAGTACTCTCAGTTGGCATGTGCCCTGTTATGCCTGCCAGAGGTGCCCAGGATGGAGTACTCTGTAAGAGCAACCTTCTGGCCAAACACCGACAGCCCTTTGCTTAGAAGTAATAAAGATCTGTTCATTGTAAACAAAGGAAATTACTTAGGATGCCTTGAATAGTTATGCGTGGGGAGGTTCAAATGCTTCCCACAATGAACCAGCTGAGCTAGTAGTTCTTCCCAGGAGGAAGTTCAGGCTTCTCCCAGGATATGTAAGCTGCCCCAGACTAAATCCGTGGATCCCTGGGGCAGAGGCTTTTGACGAGGAGTGCTGAGGGAGAAGTCTTCTTGTTTTTCCTTGTCTTGTGCATATGATCCAGGTGTACCTGTACTGTGGCTTCATGAAGTGGGTGTAACTGAGCGAGCTTAGGTATTGGTGACAGCAAGATTGGATTGGAAGTTGTGTGGCCTCTCTGCAAATGTGTACCCACTTTTCTGAAGTGAGATTGTGATAGAACCACTAAACCAATCCTCTACATGACAGTACATTTTAAAATCAGAGATGTGTTCACAAAACTGTGAAGGTGAACTGTGTTCCTTGTGAGTGCCCTCCAGCAGTAGTATTAGGGTCAAAAGCAACACTTGTGAATGTTCCTTAATCAGAGTATTACTGGCCCTGGCAAGCACAGCACATTTAGCAAACAACACAGTGGGCTCAAGGGTCTTGGCTGTGACATAACTGCCATGCCAGTTAGCCCAGAATTGTGATTAACCACCATCTACATTCTTCTGCAGCACAGATGTTGCTTAAATCTTTTATTTGAGGTCTTAACTTACTTAGTGTTGGAGTCCTGTGAGGCCTTGCACTTGCATTATCATGATTATAAGCGCTGCTTCATGTAGAGGACAATCTGCACTTCTGCTTTCTAGACAAACAGCAACCTACATGCAAACACTTAATTCTGACATTCCTTTCTCCTGATGGGTTTTCTTTGCTGACTTCCTATTCTTGTAGGATACATTGATGGCACTCTTGAAGTACATACAGATAGTTTGGCAGAGAGAAGCAAATTATCTGTCACTGAAGTACAGTAATTTTCTGTAGTAAATTTTGAAGTAATTTTCACAATTACTTGTTAACTGTTTTACAGGTGTACCCTGAAGAGAGGAGTTCTTTCAGAGGGAGATCAAAAAATACAGGTGTGTCTGAAAGAAGTGGTTGATGAGTAGAGCAATAAAGGAAATTTCAGGGCATAGTAAAAGATGTGAGTAAAACTACAGTGCCATAACTCAGCTTGTATGAATGTAATTTCCCCAGTATGCATATTTGCTTAGTGAGGTGTTGCACTCTTACTGAAAATAATAATCAAAGACTGTGGAAAGTTTTAATTTCATGCCATTTCTTTTAAAAGAATTTGAGACAGTGTGATTTCCATGAATTTTAGGGGAAGTTATGATACAGTTGTGGTACTGACTGTTGAATTTGATAGATTGTCACACAAGGATCAAATCAAGCTGAAAGAAATTTAAGTTGTAGCTGCTATGTGGACTATGACAGCTATAACTGCAGAGAGGGATGATCCAAATGGTTTGGCTTCAAACCCTTTCATTTTCCTGCTCACTTGAATCTATTCAGACAATCTCAGGTCATCTTCTCTGCTTACCTTCCACAATTAGCTGTCACAGAAATTTTGGAGTGAATTTTGGAGAGGGAGCAACATTCCCACTGCCAGAATATTTTAGTGTTGTTCTAGAGTATTGCAAAAGGGATGTGGAGGACTCCCTGGAGAAAAGATCATTGTCTCCTAGGCATTTCTTTATGAAGAGTTTGAACTTGTTCATTTACAAGATTTTAATGAAGATGTATATTTTTGCAGCATTTGTATCATAAATAAAGCTAGCATTTACATGCAAAATGTCATGATGCTCTCATTGGTAGCCATAAACAGACATTGCTGGTTCAATTTTGCGAAGATATTCATCTGTCTGCATAGCATTCTGCAAAATCTTTGAGAAAAAGAGAAAAATGAAAAATTAATGCTTGATTTGGGTTTTAACATAGTATAAATTCTTTCTAGCTTTCTCCAGAAAAATCTTTTAAGTAAATCGATGCAAATACTGAAAAGCTACTGTATAGCACAAAAAAGATTTACAACTCTAATTCTGTGATTAAATGTTTAATATTTACAAAAATTTCCTTGCATATATTCTCACAAAAAGGATTAAACAGGGAAGAAATCTTACTATTAATATGGAAAAGGTAACGGGCTGAGATGTTGCACTGCAGTTGGAACATTGTATGAAAAAATCAGTTTAGATGAAAGTTTACAAAGAGCTGAAATGCTGTAAGTTGATGATAACCATTTCCTCCAGAAGATGCTACAAATCACAGAACAGATACTACCTCCTCTTTTAAATGAAGTATATATCACCAAATTTCATATGTGTACAATTATAGGCAAAATATCCACCAGTCTATAATGAAAATAAACATGGCTAGCAGAAACTTGACAAAATAACTGTACTATAGGTAAAGTAAATTTTCCTTAAATAGAAACTAGATGATTCCAGAAATCAAAATTCTGGGACATTATTTGGAAGCAATACAGAAGTGAAAGGCATCAGTACTATTTCTGTGATCCAGTAACCCAATTAGGATTGACATATACAAATGACCTATTTGTACTGAAGACTATTATTCAGTTCCCTTTCTTTTGAATGTTGTATTACTGCATCCATAATATTATGTGTTTAGGGGCCAGTATACAGCAAGATTAACCATAGAAGAAAACATACAGGATGTATACTGACATCTTTGTGAAATAATGATTGCAGAGATGCAGATTCTATCATCATCATGTAATTGAAATAGACAGTTCAATGAACTTGAGTCTTGAGGTGTCTTGGAACAATCTTGGGACATTTTGCTTTCTTCCTAAATCGTTCCATTCTTTTGAAAGGGTCAGCTGAAGAGAACAACAGTAGTATGAAAGAGTGAACAGAACTTTTGCAGGAACCATGTTCATATCTGTAATAGCAAAAGAGATTGTCACAGTATGTTCAAAGGCACATTTCTGCCTGATTCTCTTGTTATTAGTGAAACTAAAATAATTATTCTAGTTATATTTCTAATAATCGTTATAAGGAGTGGGCCAGATTCCTGTTACCAGGCTATTTTTATACCTCTTCAAATAGAGCTCTAAGTGGGTGTAAATTATCTCTGTAACTTAACAGATGTGAGTATATGCATCCCATTATTAGAAACATTTAAAAGAAGGGTTGATGGAGAAGCACTTGCAGTAGCAGAACTCACTGCAAATTTATTATTCCCAAACTTTTACTTTTCCCCCCCTTCTAGAAAACAGTGGAGAGAATTTGATGCTAATGAAAGGCTGATTTCACAGCACTGGAGACTAGAATTCCATTTACACAGTGAACAGCTTTGGTGAGTATTACTCTCACAGTTCAGTCAACATGCCTCTGTTTGAATTGTGAGTCTGTGTGGAAACTTTGTTCACAGCCCTTAAGTCCTTATTTAACTTTTACTCAAAACTTCCTCAAACAGGCTAAGATCAAAATCAGCTGAAATTCTTTTGTTTAATATTTGAGTGAAAAATTCAGTAGCCTCTACTTCCACATACACACAAGATTTTTTAGCATCCATTGCAGCTGCCAGCGAGGGTCATGCCCCTAACATTGGCAGTTAGCATTGTCAACATTGGCTGGCTTGAAATTGCCAGCTTTTTTTTATCTGGGCTCTGAAACAGCTGTTAAGGGGCAGTGATTTCTGGCAAGTTGTGATGAGCTGGAATTAAAAGTAAAGTCAAGTCATCCTGTTTTCAAATCCGTGCACATTCTCCTACACTCCAACTCCCACATATGTACACATTCTTGAAGAAATCACTGTTTGAAGTAGAATTAGTTTGCAGCAGCGTGGAATATTTAATCAAAGTCAGTACTCACTTAGGCCACACATAAATGGGTCAACTTGCAGCTTGAGGTGCCTTCTCCTAACTGCGGCCCTTGTGCAGACATTCATGGTATGGATAGCTGCTGCTAGAGCTGTCTGCACTAGTTCCTTGGCTCTCACTCCTGCAAAGCTGCCAGGTGCAGAAAGAAGTACATGGTGTAACTCTGACCTTGTCTGTGTAACAGTGAGCCAGAGGGTTTCCTTTTAAGTCACTGTCTGCACAGAAAGGGAATCAGAAGGACATGTTAGGGTGTAGGTTTGCATGTATTTGTAGGTGGGGTAGACCTTGGTGTTGGAATCCCACCAAAAAATAGCTGTGAGATATGATCTCTCTGCAGTGTAGTCTAAGGTGTAGTTAAGGTCATTTAGGCTCATGTCTGTCCCCATTTGAAGCTGATCAGAATATGAGAGAACAGAAAATAATACATAATTGTCATCAGCATTTTTCCTGTCTTTGTAAATTGATGACTCAAAATGCAGCAATGTTGATTAGCACTGCTCTTATTCCCTATTGGAAAATAACCTCATGTAGCCAAAATATTCATGGGTGGGTGAAGATAAAAGAGGTTTCTAACAATTCTTTCTTGTCTTCCCTATCATCTGTATAGAAATGCACATCCAGCCGTCCCAAATAGGACTACTCCCCCTTAGAAATTTTGGATGGTAACAGCAGCAGGGCATTACTGAAGAATAGTGACAGTACTTCACAAGTATTGCATCCAGTCCTTGCTTGCAAGCTCACAGGTTCTGTTTGCACTATGCTGCGCTGACCTCATCTTCATTCTGAGAAGCAGTTTCCCTATCTATTGATGAGGATTATAAAGCTTTCTCTTCCTTACAGACAGGAATGAATTCACGTCTGGAAGTTTTGATATCCAGCGATGGGAAAGATACAGAACCGTAGATCTTCATTAATGTTGCTGCAAATGGAAGTTGCATATTTGAACTTGTAACATACTAACTGGTAATGCCTGTAGAGTTACAGGGAAGTGTCACTCAGAGTAAATACTCTTCTATGAAAGGTGACTAGAACCTGAGGATATTTTCTCAGATGAGCTGGTGTTAAACACAGTCTTGAAAGACGGAGTTCTAGAAATCCAGAGATTCTGTGTAGCATGCTACCAGGGCTGTTTTCAGATAGATTTTCCAGAGCTATCAAGTGTGACATTAAAAGTCATGTAATTGAGAATATTCCCGTGATTCCACCTCATTTAAACACACATGGATACAGCTTGGTGTGGCTAGTAGAGATAATTGCAGTGAACTGGGGAGACTGTCTGGGGACTTGGGTGATTTTGCAATTCACACTGAATTTGAAGATGCTGTACTTAGAGAGCTAACAGTACTGTTTCAAAGTCAGGGGAACAGTCTTTATGTAGACTGTAGCCACCACAGTTTTTCTAGTTTGGATACTGGAAGATGAGAAGACCTACTCGAGTGAGTCAGTTGTGTGAACTTCCACTGAAAACATAAATGTTTAATTTTAGATTTTTTTGAACTCTGGAAGTGAACTCAGGGATGCTACTTCTGCATTTTAAGTCTCCAGTGAACCAGGTCCTGAGGTTTTGATTCAGTCCTTATTCATGTCTGATTCAGGAAGACTCCCACAGAATTCGGTGAGAAAAGATGAGTGATAATCTGTCATAAAAATTACTCAGGATACAATGTGTGCATCCACCACAGTTAAATATGTGTTCTGTTTAAACCAAACTACACAAGTCCATGTAACTCTTGAGACACTATGAAACAGTATGAAGCTATTTCAGGGAATACTGACTACTCAACTTACATTACTTTTATTCCTCACACAGTAGGGCTTGAAACTCAGATGAAAGACCGGTAGAATCTGGCTTTGGAGAGGTCAAAAAGAGAATTAAATCTTACTTTCTGGCTGGCACAGCAAATGTCTATGGAAGAGAGGGATTATAATTATGTGACCTAGTCATTAGGACTTCCTGCAAGTACCTATAAGGGCTGCGGGAATTAATGCAAGGAATTGAATGAAACCACCCAGCTAGAGCATCAAAGAGCCCCCAGCAGCAGCAACGGTGGACATGTTACCATCCTCTAGCAGAGATGCATAGATCAGCAGCCATGTCTGCTTCCTATCTCGTTGCTTAACAGTGATAGGATTACATTGTGGAAGATACAGCAGATCATAACATAAGGTGTCTGTTGTAACTCATGACGTTTGGCAATGGGACGTTACTTTTGTCCCTTCCCTAGTTACATGTTGCAGCCACCTCTTACTTCCTCTCTTGCCATCTATCTGTTAACTGTCTGTTTTTCTTCTCTGTTTCCAGTGATAGTTTCTCCAGCAGTGTCATTCATCCACGTTCATCTTTCTCCTACCTCCCGGCTCCCACATGCTTGGGTCCTTCTTTCTCCATTCTCCTTTCCATTTACATTTTGCCTTTATATGCCATTATAGGTCTCTGTTTAAATACAGAGGTAAATACACTCTCAGTAGCGTGTAACCCTGTTTGCTCTTTCTCTCTGCTTGTTTTATCTCCATTCACCTTTGGAAGGACAATTGTGGACAATTTGAAGGATGTGTTTGTGCAGTCGAGGAGTAACTGGGCTGTTGGGGAGAACGAAAGGTTTGTCCTTACCCCTTTGACAGGCTAAGGGTTTTTTTCTTCTTTTTTGAGGCAGTTGCAGCAGTTATCTTTGTGTGGATGAAATGCTGGAAAATGTGTAAGAGGTGTCACTGTTTGAACTAGCATTATTGTTAAAAGTCATTCTTACCAGACTTTCTTTATGTTTAAATTTCATGATAATGTAATTCAGTTTAGCAGCTTTGAAAATTGCTTGCATTTTTGCTTTCTTCTGTATTCAGCAGAGGTGAGTGTATGTATACCTGAGGAGCTCCCAAGTGCACACGGAGGAAAGAGCAGGGATATATTTATTGTACAGTGTGAGGTGAAGAAGGAAGTGGAAAGCAGCCAGTCTTCTGGACATATCCACCTTATGGCTGAATCGATTTCCACATGGAAATTCACCTGAGATTTCTTTTTTATGAGACTGCCTCTCTAGGGAAAATTTGCTACAATTCTACAATCATGCTGATCATATGCTATCTGCAACCTTTATACTACAGTCCCTCCTATTCTGACAAGAATGGGAAAGGGGTTTGGATACATATTTCTCTCCTTAAGTGGCACTTTCCTGCTTTTTTTATTTTCCTGTTTCTGGTGGCAATATAGTATTAAGTTGCAATGGATCATGACCTTAAAGAGAAGGAGTAAAATAAGCTGGCTCCAGCCTGAAAATATGGGTGTGCAGCATTCTCTCCCACATGTTCTGTCTGTGCTATTTATTTCTTCTTTCAGGATTTATGCTTATTAGCACTGAGCCCTCCTATTGCTGTTTTCAGCTCCAGCTGCTCCCATCTGTACGTAGTGATACTGTTCTGTGTAATGCTAGTTCTACTGCAGCAGCAAGTTTTATTTTTAATAAATTCCCAGGTGAGAAATACACAAGAGAGAAGGACTTGGAGCAGACAAGCAGGGAGATCTTAAGTGTTCCAAAAAATTCCTGAAAGCTCTTAGAGATTGCCTTTTTTACAGCAAACACTGACTGAATACTGACAAATACTTGACAAGAACAACTCCACATATGACCTAGAAGTGCCGATGAACCACCGATGGTCTACAAAGAATTTAGATAACTTTACTGGATGTTTATTGATTACTGGAGATGAGGAAGAATTATTACATTAGAGTCTGAGTGAATTTTATTTATTTCTGATAGAACACACAGTTTAAAAAACAGTTCTAGGAGATGTTTTTCATATATTAACCTTGATCCGATTAAAGCATTTCATATATTTGGCATTTAAGTTAGACTTAAGTTAATAATGTGGCTTAGAATATAACTTGAGATCAAAGCTGCAGAGTCTTTGAATCTTTTATCATCCTTTCAAATCTCTTCAAGTCCTTGTCAGTGCTTTAGCATTCTTTTATGGCTAGGTTAAAGCACATGCAGAAATTTCCAAGGTTTTATTAGAAAGAATTGCTTGTTTCCATAACGAAGTGTAAAAGAAGAAACACAGTGGCCTAAAAGTAGATGAGACACCATAAGTTTCCTTGTTAAAAATAATAAACACACTGAATCATTACGAAAGCCTATGTAAGTTCATAAAGTTGAGATTAGACGAGAAAAATGCTTACTGAATCACAGTGGCAAGTACTTCATCTCTCCAGAGGTCGGGGGTATTTTAAAAAGAACAGTGGTTTTTCCTCCTTATTAAAACTATAGTCTCTGTGTTGCTGCTTATGCTGAGTCCTTTCTGACAGCATTCAGTTTCTTCCATGCAATAAGAAACTATTATATGTTGTGGAATGTAAGGCCTCATAGAGGTTATCAGTCTTTACCTGCATGACTGATGAAGCGTAAGAATATCCAGATTTCTTTCCATATGAAAAACTATTTAATTCATATTTACCTATGTCAAAAAATCCTCTCAGTGCTGGTGGTCATGTGGAGATCTCCTCAGGTACAAAGGCAACATCCTGTTCAGCAGAATTATGTATGATGCATAGCATTAACTGCAGCTGATGTGCAGTAATGAACATGAAGACACAACCAGGATTATCAGTTATTACCTGTGTAATCACAGAAGAGGCAGGAAAAGCTCTGCTCTATTCAAGGTGGTGTTGAGAGGCAAGGTGCTTGGTCTGCCTTTAACTTTCACGTTGCAGTTCTGTCTTCTAACTTCTGCAATTTGCAACTGATGTTTTAGTTAGGAAGAACGTTAATGGGACAACATGTCCTCTTTTGGTGAGGAAAAGGTGATGTGAAGCAAACAGCTGTTAAAAATATTTTGATACAGATCATGTCAGTAGATTTAACCTGTCAGACAAGACTTAATCTCTGAATGAAAACTTGAGGGTCCAAGCCAAAAACCTTCTGCTTTGAGGCACCATTTCCTTGCTGTTACGGTTTTATGCTTAACACTTATTATCTGCTGCTGTCAACAACTCGCCAACCTAAAAAAATTTAAGCTTCTCAGAGCAAGAATTGTGACCCCAGATCCAACCTGGATCCAAGCATTTTATGTATCCCATGTGTTAATCCCACCACACAGAGAGGTCTCTTTATAGTACCATGACAGGAGGTGGGAGCAGGGATGTCCAGAGTGTTGTGTTTATTCCTTCTTGGGACTCAGAAGAGCACAAAGGCAGCTAGGGGAAGCTCTACGAGATGTCTGAGAGACGTAAGGCCAGGAAATATGCAAATCCAGGTTTAAAGGATATCATTCTCCATTCTTCCCATTCTCACAAGAGGTTCAGTTCAGGCTTAAGGTTTATGCCTGTAGCATGTGAAGCTTCTCTAAAAAGATGAGAAAAAAACATACTACTGAATAGTGGATATTGTGCCAAAAGGGTAGAAGAGGCTCTATCAGACAAAGATCAGTGTGTTGCTGAAAAAAGACCCAGAAAATTACCTCTCCCATCTGCTTATCCAGAAGAATGAAAACACACCAAGAGAAACAAATAAAAAATACATGGAAAATGTTGATTTTAAACAAATTTCTTGTACTATCCAGGTTTATTTCAGTTCTTGTGTATACTTGATTTTGCCACAAAACACCCTCTGTTCTGGGTTGCCAAGAGGAGGTAGTCCATCTAGAAGTTCTGGCAGTTGTACTTTGCTTTAGGAACTGAAAGACATAAAAGGTCTCACAGACCTCTCTGGGACATCTTGATTTGAGACATACGTCCTCTGGGCATCTCTGATCTCCTGCTGAGCCCCAAAGACAATGAGAAGCTGCTTTCCCTTGTCAGAGCCTTTGGGGATGGGGAGAGAAGAGAGGTCCTTATTGACATTGTTCTCTTGAAACAAAGGGGAGTGTATTTAAAACAAATACTTTTTTATATTGCTAAACTCCCTCAGCTGCCTTCAGAACTTGCACAATACAGGCATCTCTGATTTGGCAGACATGATTTGTTAAGGATTGACTTCACAAATTGGTTTTGTTTTGCTCTTGCTATGGGGTGAAAAGTTTGAATGCCACAATGAAACAAAAGAAAACATGCCTTCAGCCAAATTCTTGTCTCATAGCCCTGCAAACCCACTCAAGCCAACTCAGTAGCAGCAGAAATGAGAAAAAATATTTTAACTCCACAGATGCCTGAAGTATATATATGTACTCTTGGCAGGATTAGGGAGGCAGAAAGTGGTTTTACTGATCAAAGCATAAAGGGGCCAAGCATCAGACTGAGTCTCGCAACACTTCCAGAAGTTATGTGTTGCAATGCAAACAAAACCTGTGTTAGTAAATTCCCCAGCAGTTTACCACCTTGTCACACAACCATAGGTGGAGCAAAATAAGGTAAAAGAAAACATCACGAGATCCATTACTCAAGGTAACCTGCAATCTAATTAAATATGTCACAATAAGTGTATCATTATATCACCTCTAAGATGTAGGGGATAGGATGCAACTCAGCCTTTCGTCTTGATTTCCTTAGGTAAGTTGGAACCTGAATAAATGATCTGCTTATCTGTGAATGCAGAAACATGTTGAGTGTCACATTTTTACTGATAAAGTAACCAAAAGGGAGGGTATAGGCATTGCATCTTCCAGTTACTCATCTTTGTTATAACGAGATAAAAAAATGGCTAGGGTTAGACTCCTCAGCATCCAAAAAAAGCATTGTGTGTGGTCCCTAATCTTCCCATTCCATGCTGAGTGATTTTCCCTGCTACCTAATTTTGTATAATGAGGCTCCGAGCAATTAAATCAGTTGTTCACCCTATAGCAACCTTGTATAAGCTTGATTTTTGTTGCTTTGAAAGTTCAAGTACAGGAGTGAGAGTTGGGGGTAAAGTTCAGTGATTGTCTGAATGTCATCAATGTATCAGTGAAGATACTGCATGCACACAACATGGAGTAAACCCCATATGGTGATGACAAACTGACTCTGACCGCATGGGAAACCCCCATCAGAACAGCTGAGGCCAGGCCGTCGGCTACAGGTTGAGAAATAAGTATATAAGTTCTTTCTGTTGCCGCTCATCTTAATTGTGTGTTTGGAGGTCATGAAGCATCTTACTGGGCAAAGAAACTATGTCCTGTTAAAGCATCTTTAATAAAACAGCATCTGACAGTCTTGCTGAATTTAACTTGTCTATTTGTTTTGCTTCTTGTCCTGTGTGCTGTGATGGAAACCACCAATGCATTTTGTTATTGCCTGTAGAAAAACAGTGATTCAGCCATCGCTGCTTTGACTTCTTGCTGCAACAGAGATGGAGAGGGATCTGAGTTTAAGCATGGGTTTTGTGTACAAGAAGGAAGGGAGAAATCTGACCCCAAACTGTGAGCTACAGAAAATGAGAATAATTAGGAAGATGTAGTTTTATATCTTTAGCAATTAATAACTGGCCAATTTCTTTATGTTTTGTCATTATATGATGTCCCCAGTGATATGTGGGCACAGCACACATAAGAATAATCTGTAACACATAAGGACAGACAGCCGTGGTACATTTCTCACTGCTAAACTAAACTAAACAGGAAAGACATGAGAGATGTAAAAAAACCGCCACAGCTTTTACCTTCCTAAAGCCTCTTTTCAAAGTCAGTGAACATAAACTTTACCCTTGGACCCATGAGTTAACCCCAGCTCTGGTGGACCGTGCGAACCAGTCAGTGTGACTTGCAATTTGTGCAAAGATCATCCAATTTTTTGTATCAAGTGTTTGCATTTGTCTGAGTATTAATATGGGAAAGTAGCTCCCTCTAGTGATAAGAAGCATTCATAATTTCTATCTATCCAATGCGAATGCAGTTGAATAACAAAAAGTTTGGAAGTTGCGACATTGATGCCACAAATGTACATACAGCTCATTCAAAGATACATTGACTTATGTACGTTGCTTTCATGAGCTTGCATACATGACTTGCTGAACTGGAACCGAATAGTTCACACTCTTTATTGTTGATTAGTACAGTACAACAATGCTTATGGAATTTTAAAAATAACTTAAAATGGAATTTTAATTGTATTAACAATTGGACAAAAATCTTTAATGCTTTTTGTAGTTTCTATTTTCTTGTGTTTTCATGAACTCACTTCCCTAGTTTTACTTCCCCATACTGCAGAAGAAACCAGCAAAGTTTTGCTCGTTTGCTCACTCAGTGTGTTGCTGAGGTTAAAGTTGCCTATAATTAACATTCCTCTTTTTCCATGGAGCACAGAGCCTAATGTGTACTCTTAGGAGAACCATAAAACCTTTGAGGACTTAGTGCATTCTGCTTGGTTCCAGCAAAGCAGCTAGATGCTGCTAGATTTGTCATGTGCTTAACTTTAAGCACATAAAGAATCTGGATGTTATTAATAACAATAATCATGGACAGAGTGGAGATCTTTTTTCCAGGATCATTTTCCCCTTAGGCAGAAAATCCTAGTTATTCTTAAAATGCCCCTTAATGCTGACATTTAGTGGCATTTATTTAAACCTCTCTGAATCTTCAAAAATAATTTGCACAATAAGTTTCACCCCTTAAACATTTTAAGCTTGAGTCAATACCACTTGTAAGGAATATGTAAGTTTATGCATGAAACTTTTTGGGTTTATTGTAGCTTTTTTTTCTATTTGCTTGTGTTTTTCTGCTCTAAGTCATAGTATGAACTTGTTTTTTTATAGAAATAATATTTACTCTGCATTAAATTTTAAATTCCTTCTCTTTCACATGCATAGATTTAAATGATGGTATGATTTTGTGAGGAATACTTGTATACTCTTTCTCTATGATGAAGATGATACTTTTTGTCTTGTTTTTATCACTAGCATAACAAGAATTATGACTGCTGGTGATACATGAGGAAAAATACTCTGCTGTCAGGCCCTTTCTCCGTGTGCTGTCATGAATACTGGTGGCATTATAGCTGAAAAAAATGGCTGTCTGAAACCCACAGGAACTGATCAGTATTTAGCCTAGTTTCTTCCAATTCAAAGCATTTTTTTCATACTATGTATATTTATTAGCAGTCCTTTAAAGCATCATTAGTCTTTGCTGTGATTGCTGCTCTCTTCTTGTGGCATGCCAGTTGATTATTCACTGTTAAACAGCAGGAAAATATGCAGGAAAAACATGATCAAACACCTGCTCTGGAAGATAAACAGAGGAAATACTTAAATTGAGTGGACAGTGAGAAAGAAGGCATTTTACCTCATACTGTGTCAAAATGTCATTTTATTTCATTATATAAAGCCAAACATAAGAAGTATGTGGTAAAATCCCCATTTCTCCAGCTAACTTTTACTAATCCATCATGTGCTACTTTTTACGCTGCTGCTGAGGGAAGAGCAGCTTGCACAGCTTACACAGTGCAATGTGAAAGTTGCTTTTATCCACATCTCTTTATTTGTTTGTGTGGAAATAACAATGCGTTTAGGCCAGCCAGTTGATCTGAGCAGCTTTTTTAGCTTGATTGCTACTTGTAATTTTTCAAAGTCATTCCTACCCTCCAGCCCTTTGAAGTAAAAAGCTTCTTTATTGAATATGCATCTGAGCTTTGTGGCATTCACATGACTTCACAGACAGTTGTTCCATTTGTCTTGTCTGTATCATGTGAAAGGATTTTTTAACTAGAGAGATTCAGCTGCATTCGGGATGTCAGATGACCATGGTCAACTGGAAGTCTGCATTTGGAAAATTAACATGTCTCAATTAGGAACATTTTGTTAACATGACTATTAGCACTGTGTGTTTTCCAAGGCAGTTACCAACTTCAGACCTCAGTTGTGACTGGAAGATTTCATTTAAGAAGCAGCTGTCTCTAGCGAAGAAATGCACCTAACTCTCGCTCTTCTCTTACTTACTCAGCCAGATCTCTTCAGCCCAATTTTACCATTTAATCATGAAAATGAATGTGAACTCCATTGTATCCAGTGGTGGTACAAGACCTTACTTGGGGTTTCTGTCACCCTTGTGAAGGGGTGACTAAGAGCAGAACTTGGCTTTTTCAGGACAGGGCATGTGAGCAAGGTCTGTTTTGTTTTGTGAGTCATATCTATTTGTTTTTCTTTGTACATACTTCTGGTGCCAGGCTTTCTGCTGAAAGCAGCTAAGTCAGAACTCAGAGACATTTAGAGTGGAAAAGTTGTATCAGTGGTATAAATTTACAGGGAATTAAGAGAGATAAAAGAAACAGAAAAGCGAGCTGGCAAATGAGCCCATATTCTGTGCCAGTAGTCCTAGCAGTGTGTGAAGAAAAGGACAAACATTGCAATAACCTGATGCTCACCAGCTACTGAACTAGGAAAGAAATCGAAAAAAAAATTGAAAAATGGCCTGTTGTTTGTCTTCTCACACCTCAGCCACTATCCTGAATGTACACCATTCACCTGTAGCCCTTCTCCCTGTGCTGGAAAAGAGATAGCTCTGTAGTGCCAAAACTTGCAGACAAGTAATAGCTTAATAACAAATCCAGAGTAGTTCAAGGTTACACTTAAAGGAAAATCCTTCAGTATTCCCACTGACAACTTGCCAAATGCTTTCCTCCATCCTTAATTTTTGCCTCTTTTTTTATTTCCTAAGTAAATTCAGTTAATCTAGGGAGTGTAAGGATTCCCCTGTTTTGAAAAATCTCATTGCCTCTTCCAAATGCTGTTATAATTAGTTCAAGACTATCTCAAACTGTTTCCTGAGAGAAAAACTTTCTTTGGCTTCAGGCATCTTGGCTCCACTTCCCTGAAATCTTTTAACAGCATTGTATCTCTTGACAGGATACAGGTTTCTAATTGATTGCTTGGTGCATTAGTATTGCAAGATAGCAAGTCTAAAAGCCATTTTCTGGCATTACTGCATGTACTGAAGAGCTTTTTACAAAGATTGGGTTCCTTGATTCCAATGGCTGAACTTTGGCTACAAAAGTTGTTTTGATGTTCTCACTCTGCTTTTAGGGACGTTATCCTATGTTTGAGAAGATAAAAATAGAACAAAACTGCTCAGTATTGTCAAGAGAAACTAAACTCGATATATCATGACTGAACAAAGCAGCAGTAAAATATGCTTATATCTCAGTAACCCTCACATGATCTCCAGCTTTTTGGCAGAGAGGTAACTGTATGTGATGAAGATTAATGTTTCTTTAATTGCTCTGTTTTAACCCTTACTTAGAAATATGCTGGGCTTTCTTTTCAGAATATGGAATCAACCTTGCTGTCTGAAGTCAGTGAAATTTTACGCAAGTGAAAATGACAGGAGAGCTATGAACGATACAACCCTGAACGAGTTATAAAAAGCAACAAATAAGGTACACATGAGTAGAATGGAAGTTAAAAGCGTCATAAGAGACACTGTAAAGCTTTGATTTTCTTCCTTTTATCATGCCAGAACCTGCTTTCACACACAGCAAATTCTTCTCTAATTCTATCTGAACAATCGCATTTGAAATCCTAACAAAATACAGATGTTCAGGCAGATTTGAGAATGAGAACGAGTAATGAAAATTCATTCATGTTGTCCTATTGTAGAACAGTCAGCTTATTCTGAGTACTAGTTTTGAGCTTTAGTCAGTTCTGAGGCTTTCTAAATGAGTTCTGTTATAGGAGAAGACCACAAATACTCTTTTCATTTGCTATGTCCTTGGCATTAATAAGGGAAAAGTTTCATGCTTGTTAAGGTGCTATGAGGTCTCTTCTGAATTCAGCAGAAAGGTTTGACTTGTCAGAGGTGAGAGAAAGTGTTTAATGGTTATCATTCAGTGAACTGAGCCTGAAATGTTTACTTTTGATTGCAGTTTCCTTTTATAAGGGATTCTTTACAGAAACTGTGGCTTTAGTCCCCCACTACCCATATTGTCTGTTTCTATGTCTTCCTTGGTAGCAGTGCGTACATGTGCACATGACAGCTCTACCATTTGTTGTCTTCATTCTCAGTGGCACTACAACATGCCATTTGCTGTTCTTGCCGCTCCAAGCCTCTGCAGCCAATGCTGCCTATTACAAGACAGTAAGAATGGTGTACCCTCAGTTTGAGATTGCTGCTTGAGCTGCTGTGACTGTTCTGCACCTTGTTTTTGCATTCCTGAACACTGGGGGACACTGCTTGCTTGCCTCTTTCTAGCTGCACTATTGAACACACAAGGCATATTGTTTCTCTTAAACTCAAGGACCTGAATTCATGTTTTATTCCTCCAGATGGTTCACAACTCCTAAAATTGGATTCAAAGGAGACAGAATTCTGCATAGTATGATTTTAGTTTAATCTTATTAATAAAATTAATGGATCAAAGATAGGATTAAATAATGTTGCAGTGATGCTGATGAGAAGCTAGCACTTAGTTTCCTGCAGGAAATACTACTGGAATAACTGAATTTAGCAGCCGTATACCTAGACCAGACACAGGGAAGTGAGAGTAAGCTGCATTTGTCACCTCTATGTATGCAGTTAACCAACTGTACCGTACAACTTGTACTACCGCATAAGGTACAAGAGCTTTCTGCATAATAGAGCAGGAGACCTTGTACTTTCAGTCATTATTCTTTTCAAACCAGACCATGCAGCAGGAGATAGCAGTTCTGTTTCTTTCAAAGGACCTTCAGGTTCTAGCTTGAAGTGCAGAGCAGCTGTGAAATGCAAAGGAGAGGAAAAGATAAGGTCTTGTGATAGTCTTGAATATGTTTTGGTATGTTAATAGGATTTAAATTACTAACCAAATGCATTGGAACCAGTTGTGTCCAAAACCTCAGATCTTTTATGTGTAGGTTTGGCTCTTCTTTTCCCCTCAGCTTACTTAAATCATTCATGCCACCACCAACTTTTTACTATAGTTGAATTGTGTATCCACAATACACAAATAGCCAAAACCAAAGTTGCAGGGAAGGAAATTACATATGTGTATATAAAATAGCATAAGTCTCAGTGGCTGATGAATCTACCTAATTTGCAGCAGATCATGGCTTGTTTTTATAAGAAAAAGAAAGGACACTTCTGCTTACCCTTACATAGACTGCATAAAAGCAATGCATGACTGTCAGGAACAACAGGGATTTCACCCTACAAGAAGCGGATAGTGAATATACAGTCTCTCCCCTGTAAGACCTCACTAGAAGACAAAAGATACTCAAGAAACTGTGAGTTAAACTGAGAAATACACCTAGGACTGCAGCTAGTACTGTCATGTTACCAAGGCTGTAGACCCATACGTCTGTATGGTTACTGAAGGTCCAAGATTTGAGCATTTGGGAAGGTTCCTTTGTTTCAAGTCCTACACAATTTTTTTATTAGATCACTCAGCATATCATTTTTATTCAAACAGAAACTGAAAGATACAGGGTTGCATGTAAATAAGCAGCTGGATTCCTACATTTTATTCAAGATAAAAGCTATTTTTAGATCAACAGTGAGTCATTGCCCATGGCATTTGAGGGAAGCAAGGAAGTGGGTAATAGCATGGCTTTTATTGATACATGTTCTATGCGGTACTAAAAAGTGGAATCATCTCTCATTTGATCAGCAAACTGTGCATAATGTAAATTATGTTTCTTGGATTTCTTCTCTGGAGTAACGGGTGGATTGTGGAAAAAATGTCAAAAATTAATGCATGGAAACTTTTATCTGTGTGGTATATATAGGTCCACATTGACTTCTGTTTTTCAGACGTCATGGTGGATAAAAACTCAAATGGGTTGAAGGCATAAACAGGAAACCATTGGGGATGCTACTGATTATTTGGCTTAAAAAATCAGACATCTCACTTTCTTCTCAGTTGCTACCTTTCTTACAGTTCGCATGTCAATCCCTACCCATTGAATAAAGCAAGCAGTAGATTCATGGATTCTATAACCACTTTTTTTGAAGCTTCTCAAATTGTTATATTTCATACCAAAATGAAGAAACCGAGATGTAGAATTGACTAATAAGAATTCTGTAGAGGAGCAGCTGTTAACACTCAGCTGATATAGGAAATCTTAACTTTTGTCTCCTTGTCACAAAACTAATACCAACTTTGCAACTGTGTTATGCCCACCCTGCAGAAAAAGAACACTGTGATGCTAACGTGGACTGGCATCACTTGTGTTTTCTGGTAGGAGCTCATACTCCTGCAGCCTTAAATGTAAATCCAGTTTAAGTCTTTGCAGCTATGTTTTCCCAAGTGAGGATAAGAAATACCTGCTTTCAAAAGATGGCTTTTGGGAATGAACAGCTGAATTTTTCCTTAATGCTTTTAAAGATTATGTTCAGGACAAGCTGATGAACTTCACATAGTTTTATCAAATTCTACCAGCTGAAAACTAAATGATTATTAATAGATGGAGGCTCCTGACCTTAGTTGCAGTTGCAGAAGACCTGAAGAGCATGCTTCTCAAAAAAAAAAAATTTTAAAAAATGCTATGATTCTTTGAAGACTAACCTCTTGGAACAGTTCTAAGTACCAGCTACTGAACACTGCAGTAAAATCCCTTCTGGGAGCTACATTTCTGACTGAAGACATGATATTCTTGGTGCTCCCTACACTGAAAGCCATGAAGATGTCTTACAGCATGTAGAACGAAGCGTATCTCAGGACTGCATGCAGATGCAGTGCAGGACCTTAAGGGGTCTCTTAGCATTTCAGCCTCCCCCTGTCAGATGATCTGGAACATACATCATGTTTAGCAGTTGTTAGAGGTTGTCAGTCTGGTCTGCAATATAACGATAGTAAGTTTATTCTTGGGTTTGGAGGATGCAGTTTTATAGGGGCAGGGTGGGTTTTTTTCTAGGAAGACAGTTAATAAGTGAAGGATCTTTTTTCAATTTTTCTTAGTATGTTGGGGAAAATTTAATTTTTCCGATTTACATTTTTCTGGGTAGTGAGATGAAAGGGTACAGGCTGTAAGGATGGGAAGCAGGACTCTGCAGCAGTTTCCTCACAATGTGCAGATCTTAAGACAGCTGCTATCAGGGGAACAGTGTGAATTTCTCATTGATATCAATCCTTTTCGCATGTACATATGCCTTTCATTAAATAGACAAGATGGATCATTACTCTTCTAGCAGGCAAAGAGTTTTCTTTAAGCCCTGAGGTTGAAGACAGCGTTTGTTCATTTTTGCTATAGATGTTCCTTCTGTTATTTTAACTGTAACTTGTTTTGCAACTTCCAGTTGCTTTGGGAAAACATCTGCCTTTTCTCTGACTTTGAAAAGACACTAGTTTTTATTTTTCAGATTATGATATAATTGGTTCTGGAATTTGTCTTAGTTCTTTTATTTCTTTTTTGCTGCTTGAATGTCTTGTTTCTCTTAAATATCTTCATAACATTTATATAGACCAATATTTATTGCCTGCTTGTGACTGTGTTACTGCACATGTATTAAATAGCTGACATACACCACAATAAGTTGCTGCTCTGATCATACAGTTAAGCTGAATGATTCACCAATATTGCAGTAAAATTTGCCCTTTTTACTTATTGACAGACTTGTTTTAGGGTAGTACAAGCTGAAATGACAGTAGGTAGATTTGTTTAGATTCTATTTCTTCCCATTGTAGGCAGGGAAAGAAGGAGGGCATGGGATAATCTTACCCCAAAACTCCTGGCTGGGAAATACTTGCAGTAATTGGACAATATAAAGGATCACATCCCAATACATTTTTTCTGACCTTCATATTCTTTCCTGTTTTCTTTGCAAAACAATGACAAATAATTACTCTCAGGGAATGTTTCTGGTTTTGGAGTTAATTTGCTGTCTTTGAAATAATGAAAATTCAATTGCATCAGCCATTTCTGATACATCTCATAGAGCCAAAAGTTCAAGTCTTTTGCACGCTTTCTTGATAACACATTTTCACTGCATGTAAAATGGGAGAATTTCCTTGTGTGTTTGGACAGAATCTCTATACGTGTATGAAAATGTATCTCTGAAACTGCCTCATCTTTCCTGGCACCCCATTCACTCTAACTGCCTGTTAAACCATACTCTTATTTTAGGCTGTCTTTCTCTGTCTGTACAGCACTTATTCCACACAAATGAAAATAATAACCTTCCCTATTATTATTATTCTCTTCTAGAAGGATAATTACCGACTCAGGTCTTTTAAAGAAGGTATTAAAAGAAAAGCCACTTTGACCTGCTTAAAACTGTATAGTATTTCGGTTCAAACAATGTAAGACCATTAAGAACGATGTAAATACACAATTACCATAGGATTGACTGCATGTCACCTGTACCTCACCTCTCCCCATGAGACAGTTCTCCTCTAATTTCCTGCCTATTCTTACAGCAGAGGCAGTAATGGTGATCTTTACAGCTGTTGTTGCCAGGGAAGGACAGCTTTCCAAGGGCTGTGTATGCATATAAACACTTGCTACTATGAGCTTTGGGGTGTTCAGTATATTCAAAGCTATTGATCAAAAAATAAAGAGAATGACTTTTGTAATTATACACGAAGAATTTCAAATGTGCCTGTGATTTTTTTAGGGTTTATTTTGTGTATATGAAAACAACAAACAAACTGGAACGGTATCTCCTCTGATGTCTTTCCCCAGCAGATACTTTGCAGCACAGTACACTTCTATCAAAAATATTGAAGAATTGCATTATTGACAGACTGCCTTATATGGTGGCACAGAATGAGCCCTAATTATCTCTTGCTTCTCCTGTAGTAAGAGATACATCATCTTACCCTAGTGTCTTTGACCTGCTAATATACTTTTTCTATGTACCAATACTATGTATGAATGGCTTATATTTTTGAAGGCTTTATTGCAGTGTTTAAATCCCTCACCTCTCACATAGCACCACAGCCCATCTTTATTATTTCTTCACCAACTTCACTGAAAGGAATATGAAAATCTTTCAGCAGCTCTGAAATATATAAAGCTGTTAGGTCTTCTTATTGCCAAGTAACACTTGGCTTAGTGTTGGACCTGAAACGTACTGAGGAGTGTCTGCGAAGTGCTAAGCATTTGTGGGGAGGCAGGGGGCAGAATATCTGGAAAGTACTCTCCGAAGGAGTTCTTAATACTTTCCTATTGCTGGCAAATCACACTTCAGATACACTGTTGTATGTTGTTTTGTAGGGATGGTATGCAAATAGCTAATTCCCAGGGATATTGCTACAGTTGCTAATAGCTAGTGGTAAGGTGTTTTCTGTCAATGAATTTTGAAGCCCAAACTGCAGCCCAGCGCTTTTGCTGACTGGCTGTATTAGTGCAGCACAGACCACAATTTTATTTTGACCTGTTTGACCTTGAATTGCTACCTAAATACAAGAATTAAATGATAAAACTGGCATACCTGTTCAAACACAATGTATGGTTTTGGTACCAGGAATGTGTTTGACGACTCAGAATAATTTCAGTGAAATTTGAGTGAGAAAATAATGTGTGCATGGGCGCTAAGCTGTCCCTTGCTCAGGCTTGAATAGTTCACAACTTCTCAGCACTAAGATCAAAAGGAAGTAACAGATAAAAGAATGCCAATTAATTTGGGTTGGGAAAGGCCCTTCATCACCCCATCAGATGCTATCAGCATCTACTTCAGGACTGCTTCACTCTTTTATGAATACATTTACTGTGAATTTTTACATCAGAAAATAAACTGTGATTCTTGGAGATGTAATTATGTTGAGTACTCTGTGGGCAGCATAACTGCAGTGGCAGGACTTGGGCTACTGTCATCTGTTAATTTTGTACTTCGTTAGATTTTTCTGCTAAGGAAGGAACCAGACATTCTACATAAATGGCTGAATGCTGAATTTGTACTCCATTGCACTGCAGATAGGCCAGAATGTAGTTGCGTTTTGCCATGTTGTAATTCTGCAATAACTCCAACAGGTTCTCTGTAGTTATTCTGCGTATGTGCTTAAGGTAGAATCTAATTCTGTATTTCTGCTTGATTCTGAGGAGGCTTCTCAGAGGCTATTCTCAGAAGGCTGTAGAAGTTATTGAGCCATTGCTGAAAATATAATTTAATCCTGAGTTCTTCTGAGCAATTCAGTCTGACTAAAGACCCCAGAATTAGTCCCAACTTGCAGAGCTGCAACACTGTGCATGCACTGTGCTCTCTCTGTGTTCTTTTATTAAAGACTCGTTTTTGTGAAGAAAAAAGGTAGTAGACGAAACAAAGCAGATACCTGTTGTATTGTGCGATGCTATATCCTTATTGTGTCCTGCAGCTTTCTTAGCTTGTCGATTTGCAAATAATACTGATACACCCTAAAAACAATTTTAGCCACCATTCTGTGTTTGCATCTCTTTCGTATAGATAACTTCCGTGCTAAAACACAGCTTGGTGTGCAATGAACAGCACAAAATCTTTTTGGCAGGCATGTAAGCAAACATTCAAATGCCTGCACCCAGCCTCACATACACACTGGGACAGATCCTTTGCTGATTTTAATCACTGCACTTCTGCTGACTTCTGTGGATCTTTGCAGATTGGTCAGTTTCTTACTTTAGTTTAAATAAACCTAGCACACTTTCTTTTAAGTAAAAATCTGTCACTTCTGTCCTGGTTTCAGCTGGGATGTAGTTAACTGTCTTCCTAGTAGCTGGTACAGTGCTATGTTTTGAGTTCAGTATGTGAAGAATGTTGATAACACTGATGTTTTCAGTTGTTGCTCAGTAGTGTTTAGACTAGAGTCAAGGATTTTTCAGCTTCTCATGCCCAGCCAGGGCACCTGACCCAAACTGGCCAACAGTGTATTCCATACCATGGGACGTCCCATCTAGTTTAGGAACTGGGAAGTGGGGGGGCAGGGATTCGCCGCTCGGGCACTGGCTGGGTGTCGGTCGGCGGGTGGTGAGCAATTGCCCTGCGCATCATTTGTACATTTCAATCCTTTTATTACTACTGTTGTCATTTTATTAGTGTTATCATTATCATTATTAGTTTCTTCTTTTCTGTTCTATTAAATCGTTCTTATCTCAACCCAGGAGTTTTACTTCTTTTCCTGATTTTCTCCCCCATCCCACTGGATGGGGGGGAGTGAGTGAGCGGCTGCGTGGTGCTTAGTTGCTGGCTGGGATTAAACCACGACAACTTGGTATGCCTTTCCTATACTGATGTAAGAGCTAAGTAGCATTATTCTAGTGTCTTTTCTATTCTTAGTTCACACCTTCCATAACATATGAATTTCCTTAGATTTTTTTATGCTAAGTGAAACATAGTTCTTCCTTTTGCATGAAAATTTGTATGTTTCTCTGTCGCAGCTCCTCCTGAAGTTCTGTTAAAAAGCTACTCAGCAGTTTTTAAGTTGGCTGAAAAAATTATATGGAAGATGTTAATAAAAAATGGAGAACACTTGCTCAGAAAGCCTGTTTCTAAAGTGCACTGTAACCGATAGAAAAGGTTTGTGTTAGCTTTAAGAAGATTTATGTTCTAAGGTTTCAACTGGTTATAATTTTCATGCACAGGAGCAGGGTGAGTTTAAGGGAAAACTGTTAGAGCTTTATCTTAGAATTTCTGTTACTAACATTTCCTGCTGTACATCTTCTTCTGCTCTTCTGTGCGTAAGACGAACTTAAAGTGTAGGGGAGTCTGCATTTGAGAGATGGCAGGAAATTCAGGATGAAAGTCACAGCCAAAGCAGCGGAGTTACTGCAAGAGCCATGGTGGATCTGGGCAAAATATTTGGCTTTGCCTGTAAAAGTTACCAATATTGGCCATCTTTGAATAAATTCACCCCCAAATTAGTGATGAGGTGTGATTTACTGGCATGATCTTTGCATCTCTAGCCTTAGGCTGACACAAATGTAGGGGACTTCTGGCCTGGTCTAAGGCCTGGTCTAAGGATGCATGGGGGGCCACATTCTGTCATCATTCCTGGCTGAGCTATTTTCACTGAAAATGCCACCATAATTGACTGGCATTTTCTTACTGGACTCAGTCCTATTGCTGTTGTCAGTGAACAAATCTCTCCAATTCAAAGCGCTACCCCATCTTCCCTTATTTCAGTCTACACTGTGAGAAGATTTGTGGATTAATTTCTCCTGATAATAATTTTTTTGATCCCACCACCATCACTTCCACATGACTCATTTTTCCAGACAACTTTTTGCCTAGGAGGGCCAGTGAGACTGCATGTGTAACTGGACTTTAAAAATGCTGAGCACATAGTAATTCCCAGATATTGCCCATTCTATTTCTTCTGTAAGTTATTGCTGGAGAAACAGAAATGCTGAATTAAGCCAGGAATGTTTCAGGATTGGATTTACTTTCTCATCTTTTATTTAGTCATGATTTATGTCCCCAAATAATGAAACTATTTTGCTTCAAATGTTTTAATCTTTAAATTAAAAGTTCATGGCATCACTTTTCAGAGTTAGGTTCCATCCAGGCTAGGCTGTATGAGAAAGGTCAGAAGCAAGCTTGTTTTAGTAGATGGGTAAATAACTTAAAAAATGCTTTCTGGTTGAAAATTGATTTGTAAGTCCTCTTTTCATGCTGGCACTAAATCTGGGTCAGTGCTTTTCAGACAATACTCCATCTGACTCAAAAATAATTTCCAAATTGCATACCTTTTTCATTAAACAGTGAGTTTATAAAAAAACTTTCTCTGGGGAAAAAGAGGGCCAAGCCCGTCTTTGTAACCAGATTATTTTCACAGTTTGCTTGTAAAATGAACATTAACCAGTTCAAGCTACCAATATTTCCCTTGCTTTCCCTCCAAAAAACCCATATAGAAAGCTTTCTGTCCCTTGTACATCAGAAATGGAAGTCTAATGTTAGTTCTTCCAGTCTTCCATTAATCATGTATTTCTGATTATCTGATGAACTCACATGGGAGACATCTTGAGCCCAAAGATGTTCTTAATGTCTTTGCTAGCATACTTCTTGTATGACCTCAGATGCTGTGGACTTTCAATGTGTTAATCCATCTCCTCCAACATCACACATTAATGTAGTGTCTCTGGGGGGAGGAAGTAAATGTTACTGTGACAGTGATCTATCAAGAAGGGTTGTTCGTCTTTCTTGATGACTATATTGGCTGTAGTAAATATTCTCCTGTTTGCACACTGTTCATACAGTGGGAAATTTCTAATGTGTTTTTGCTTATAAGAATAAACATGGCTATAATTTGGAAATCAGAACAGATCTAGTATAATACCTATTAGGTTCATAGTTGTAAGAGCATCCATTACAGCTGATTCTTTTTAATTTTTTTTTTTTTTTTTTGCAAGGCTCAGTGCTATGTATGCAAATACATGCAACTCCAGAACACAATGTAAGTTTTTAATAAATAAATGTAATTAACCAGAATAGCCCAGTGAATAGCATTATATTTTTAATAAATTAACAAAATTATATCTGTTATTGTCCTACTGGACCTGCTGTTCATACAAGTGTATCTGCTTTACCTGCTGCCTGCTGAGCTTTCACGCAGATGCGTATTCCCTCTAAGCTGTTATGTTCCAGAAGGCAGAAGAGTTAATAATATTTTCTTTATTTGTTTTTTGTTTTAATAAAATTCATGGTTTTATAAAAGAATTACATTTAATAGTGAAACATGAATAAAAGTAAGATGAAAAACAACCACCTGGTCCTTCTGCCACTGAAATCAGTAAGAAAGTGAACACTAAATATTGTGGTAGTTAAGTAGTAGGCTTTCAAAATAATCTGATTTGTGATCAGACAGAAGAAAAGTCACTTTTCCCAAATGAAATCAGGATTTTTCCATCACAGAGTTTTTCAGGACATTGGAAACCTAACTGAGGACTTGGTATTCTGCCAGGTAAGAGAAGTGGAACTGCCTTGAAGCCTCTTAGATGAATAAAAGATATAAGATCATGCCAACTGATGGCTTTAGCATGGAAGGCACAGTCCTGCTCTTCACAGAATGTTATCCTAACGCCTTTTTCATAGGGTTCTGGTGGAATTAAGAGAGCAGTGCCGTCTAGTCTGCAGTTCATGGGTATTGTAATGAATTGTGTACATGCAGCTTCTACAGGTTACATGGCATGCCTTATAGGAGCTCAGAAGAGGGTCAGTACTCTGCTCTTAGAAGCACCTTGTGATATCTTTCATGAACGTACCTAGCCTTGTCTCAAAATCCGCAAAGCTTTTTTTATTCCTGTATACTCTCATAGTGAATGAAAGACTGTTGTAGAGCTTCCAAGAACCAGAGGCTGTCCAATTGCTGTAATAGTTACAAACCTTCTAACTTCTGACACAGATTTATGCACAGTTTAATTCACTCATTCGTCTGTGTGCCTCCATCTTTTTTATCTTATATAGAAGTATTCGGCACTGGGTTTCTCTAATGTGCATTTTAGCAATAATACCTCCTTTCAGCCTTAATCTTGGTAGGTTTAGTAAGCCAAGCTTCTCTAGTCGTCGTTCATAAAGCAGGCTTTCCATGCACCTGACCATCCTATTAGCCCTTCTGCGTGTGTTCCCTTGGGAGTTAGTTGTTCTTGAATGTGGGTGATCAGAGCACTGCAGAGATACAGTTGCCATATTGCAGCAAAACCTCTCTTCCCATCCATCCTCTAAGTTACTTTGATTTAACCTGACTCTGGTAATCATTTGTCATTTCTTGACAGTGTAACACATCGTTAACATGGAGAGTTACCCTATCGCCTCTCACCCGTCTTTGTCTCTTCTGAAGAATTCACATCCATCTGGGCCTTTGCTGAATTACCACTGTAGTTCATGCTGTTTCTATTATCTCTGCAGTACTAGTTTCAGAACTTACCACAAATCTAATTTTTATTTGTTCAGTTCTTAGCATTTTCCTTGTCATTGCTGGTCCTCTATGGATATTGACTACCCAAGTACGTTTCTGCATTCTCTGACAGAGGAGTTCAGTCATCTTTTTTGCCCATTCTCAGAGCTGAATCATAGATTCGTTGTTTGGTCAGAATTCTCGTTAGTCTCAGTGACATTTGTTCAGGATCGAGTCTTAAGGGCAAGGTGTTGCTAAATTTCTCATATGGCCTGGCTCCATCGGTGTCTGAAGTACATGCTGAACTGCAGTACCCCAGTCAGCAAGTGGGACAGTTCCCCATGAAAAGTCAGCACAATTAAGTTTTTGAAATATTGGAGCCCAAATGTGTTTTGTTTTGGGAACTCAGTCAACGACAGCTGGGACAGACCCTTTTTTTGTGGGAGTTTTTATCTCATGATGATCTCTGCTCATCTGACAGAATATGTTTTATTTATGAAGCATTAATTAGGCTCTCTTCCTAATGAGATGCAAATATGCTGACAAATAGGGCATGTTAATGTGAATATACAGTGCCACAGCAAGAATTATGAAATTAGTAGCGGTCCGTTTTTGTCAGTAATAATTCTATTCTTATACATCTCTTAGCCTGATTAAAAGGATACCTTGCTGTTCATTCTAGTCATAAACTATTATTTGTTTAGTTTTAATATCAAATTAATAATAATTTTGAATAAAGTTAAAAGAATTTTTTAAATAGTTTCTCCACAATTCCCAAAATATTGAAAGGGTGATATTTTCCTGAACCGTTCAGGTCATTTGTGAGATCCTAGAATACCCTTGAAAGTACCATCACTTTTAAAGAAATAGTAGTATTATGATAATGCCTTAACTAAAAAAAACCCTAAATTCTAAAGCAGATACAATTGAATTGCTTCTAATAAATGCTATAAAAGTAGGCTTTCCTAATTTCCATTTACAAAGGAAAGCTTGTTCTCAGTTGTCAAGTAATCCATTGATTTCATGTGTATGCAGAGTACCAAAGTACTTCTTACTGATAAGTTGCCTCATTGGTAAGGGATGATACCTCTCTACCATTCTGCTTGCTGCTGGTTTTTAAATCAAATGTTGATGGATATGAGTTTACTTATATTGTACTGGAAGCACTTTGGGGAATTATGTTTGCACTAGGTTAAAGGATTCGTGGTTTCTTTGTACTGAGCTGAGGAGTGGAATAGTGCAGAATTACCAGCTTTTGACAAACAGCTGCGATTAGTTATGGGCTCAGTTATTGGCTCATGTTTGGTTACTTGGATGTGCAAGTAACAGGTAAGTGCTTGCATGATTGCAGTGCTTAAAGGTGTACTTTTGCCTACTTCCCACCACCAAATAGAAGTGCTAAATGGTTCTTGCTGCTTTTTTTCTCCCAGGAGGCTGATATCTAAAAGTTTGTCTAATGTGGATATTTTAGAGAGATCATGGCTGATGTTTTTAATTGTGCACACATCATGCTTTAGCATAGATGAATTACATTTGCTGATATGATCTTACTCAACAGCAGCATCTAACATAAGTGATCTCACACAAGTTATCAGTGTGAACTGGATTATTGCTGTAGCTGAAGCTTGTCCATACTTAAGTTTGAAAAACTCCCAACCTTACTAATACTATTACCTACAGAACATGATGAGGCTGCAGATTTTCATATAGATGTTGTGCTCTGTTTTTGGCTGGTGTCAGCTGATGGTGTTGTAGGGGGAGTTGGCTTTAGTTCTTCATCCTCTTGAATCTTTAGTGACCTTACAGCATGCTCTAAAGAATAACTCAGAAGCAGCTAGCAAATTCTGCTCAGCATCTGCTATGTGGAGGAAGCTGGCTGCATTCCTTGCCTATTCTTGTCTATTCCAATACTTCACATGGCACTTTGCCAGCTGGATTGGCTATCTGAAGAGACCTTTTATGTAGAAAGAACAGCCAAATTTTGCATCACTTTATGTGTGCCCCCTTCCCTCTGTCTCATTTATAGACTTTTCAAGCCCATGTGTACTGTATGCATACCCAAGAACAAGCAGTTCAGTTGTGTTAGCTGCTTGGAAAAACTTCAGTCAAATTTTTTATAATTGCAATTTGCCAGTTCACTGAAATTTAAACATTTCATGGAACCGTGTAAATCCTGGTGAAAGACCACTGGGATGCAACAAGATTTCACTGAAATCCTGTATTCCAGGCGCATTTCCATTGAAACTGGTTATTTCCTGATATGTATCCCATCCGTTAGTCTGGCCTGATGATAAAGAAATGAAGTTTAGGAGATCTGGCAGCAGCATTTCCTCAGCGCTTGAGTCTTGCTGATGCTGGGCAGACCAGCAAGTTTCCCTGACTAGAGAACAGGCACTCTGTCTTGTGAAGAATTTCAAAATACTTTTTTCCTATCTGAATTACACACACACAAAATTTGGAAATTTTAAAACTCTCCATGAAATCCTCTTCCAGTTATAATCCAGATGTAATAAAAATCATTGCACACACAAGACCTTTTCAGAGGAGATTTCTCTTGCTGAGGGTTTGATGGTAGACTTCATAGCCATTAACAGAGCCTTCACTGTTAGGGGTCTTAGACCTTAAAATAGGAACATTTTGGTATCAATTAAAATAGCTTAGTGTTGGCTGTGTTATACATGGTGATAGATAAGGGTTTACAGTCACAGAAACCATTAAAAATTTTTTCATTTTGTTATTAAATATAAAATTCAAGTGTCCTGAAAGTACCCCACAAAATTCTGCCTCTGATGCATGATTAGCAGAGGAAGTGTCCCTTAGGCAGGTTAATGGCTATTGTTCTATTAATTTTTTTATTACTATTTTTCAAGAAGTTTCAAATTATAAATAAATAATAATAAAATTTATGTCCTGTTTTTTTTTCATACTAATCTGCTTGTTTAACTCTCTGCAAATATGGGATTGTCTTAGTTAGTCCAGATACCTCAGTATGCTCTGTGTTGTTGACCATAGCCAGAGGATTTTTTTTTTTTCATGCAAATTTCAACAAGCAGGTAGCAAACAGTGGGTTGAATAATTCCCTACTACTGTGAACGGACATCTGATCTTCCTAAAATGTTTTATGGATATTTTTGCTAATCTTGAAAAGCATTTAGAAATGACTGAACTTCATGTGCATACACAGTTGTGATTAAACCATTGTCAAAACTCCTAACTCTCCTAGTCTGTAGTCCTTAAGGGGTGGGAAGCTAGGCATGCTTCCCCAACATGGGTTGGTGTTGGCATTCAACAAACCAGCCTACACATTTCATTGAATAAACCGGAGATGGGTTTCATCTGTACTCCCAAGCTGGCTTGGCTGTTACGGGGGGCTTTGTATTTTATATTATGGTGTGAAAATCTAGACATTTCATTAAAAATCTGCATGATAGGCATGCAAAATGTCCTTTAGGCAACTTCATAGCTATTGTTCTGCTGCAGACTCATCAACATTTTTGCATTTTGCTTGTCAGATTGCCTCATTGTGTGGAGTATGCATCCGGTCAGCAGGATTGGGTTCTAAACTCTTAATGATATGAAACAGGAAAGTATTTTCAATGTAAGCTGTTTTTCTGTGTAAAATTGTTGTTAAGTAAGTTCTTGGGAAGTACCAGGTTTCCATCATAAGAATCAACTCTACTTTTAAATTCCAAACAGAAATTTAAAAGGGGAACACAAGGTAGGTAAATCCCAAAAGTGGGAGCGGTAATACTACTTTGTTCCTCATGGGTGTTGCACCTTGCCATGTCCTGTTGTTGCTGTCTTCTGTAGGTGGAACTCTTCAGATAAACTGTATCACACATGAAGCATTAAGATCTTAGGAACCCTATTTTTGACCCATTTTGCCGATAAGAATGTTTGGGGATTTAGCTACCATGAGTTTTCTGTTTCTTTAAATTTTCTTGTGAAAAGTCAGTAACTGTATAATAAAATGGTGGTTTTCATTGATAAACTGTTTTGACCAGTAGAGTTGTCTTGGGTACATGTCAGTGTGTTTTAAATAACAGTACTGTGTTAGGTATCTAAAATGATTTTCACAAAACCATTTTGGGTCTTACAGAGGAAGGCTTAAATTTGTATGTACTAAAACCATTTAATGTCTAAGCTTAATTTCTTAGTTTCTTCATTTCTTAGTTGGAGAGGTGATCAGCACACAGAAATTAGGGCATTCAAATAGAGATGCAGCTTTTGAAAATTTGACGTTAACATACATTTGTAAAATACGTGCTGTAGGTCAGACGTACCTGGTCTTAGCCTCTTATCATTTGCAGAATGTAAAGCTTTTATCTTTATTTCTTGCATTTTCATGCACAAACAGCTGTTTAATGACTCATAGATTTGTATATACTTTGATTCAAAAATCATCTGCCTTTTCTGATGGTACTCTTACGTTTGTTCACTCATAAAATCCTTTCATTAGATCACTATTGTCTCCCACATCAACTCCAATCTCTTGCCCTGTTACTGTCTGGTTTACCTTCCTCCTCATGCTACTTGACTAAACTATTCACCTGCTGTCGCCTCTATCGCCATTCTGTACCTGCTAACCAGTGTCCTGGAGCCCTATAGGCTTGTCTCCCATATTTTTCTCTTTTCTCCCCACTCCTCTCCTCTCCCTCCCTTCCTCCCTCTTCCTCTCCTCACAAGAATTACAGTGTAGACAGAAGCAAACTCTGCATGCAGGATGATTTGTGTAGTTAAGGTCTTCATAAGACATTTTCTTAGGACCTTTGATTCCAGAGAACTTCTTTTCTCCCTCGTCTTTAAACCTGCCTCTCTGTCCATTTTCCTGCTTCTATATGAGTGAGATAAAACTCACCTTTTTGCAGAGAGTAGCATGGACCTTGCTATATATATATAACCTTGCATATATAACCTTGTTTTCCTGCTTTTACAATACTGACGTAAAACTCATTTTTCTGTAGGGAGTAGCATGGAAGACTACTGTGTAACCTTCAGAACATGTTATTATTTCCAAGTGACTCGCTTTTCCTCTTCGTTCTCTAATTCTTCTTTTCTGTACCCCTCCTCTGTTTGTTACGTTTTCCTAACACTTCCCTTAATCCACGCCTGTCCTAAAAACTTTTGTGGTAATTTCAGTAGAATGGAGACATAGTAAATAATTTTTCCTGACAACTGTTAGTTCTCTTTTGTATAACACAATCTGTATAGTGAAGATTGGTTAGATTTTACCCCCTGTGAAAGTGCCCAGACTTTTTCTCCCCAGAACCCATATGTTATTGTTCCAGATCTCATCTGTAAGGCCTGGATTCAGTCCACTTAAATCTAGGTACCTAATTAAGTGCCTAAATTAAGACCTAGGATCTCCTCATATTTTGAGTGGAAAGAGAAACAGGAACAGAATGGAAAACAAGTTATTTGGATAAATGCATTCCAACCTCTGAAGTTACAAAGGATTAATTTTAGTCCTTTATTTGAGGATTTTCATGGTTTAAAATTTTGTTGAAAAAAATAAAGTGAAAATCATTTGCCATTTTCAGATTATTATTGTGCTGCTGCTGTTTTCCAGTTACTGATCATTTTAATCTGCAATGGGACTTTATTATATCATTTAGGACCATGGTGTTACTCATTCAGACTTTTGCATTAGAGCTTTTTTCTCCAAGTTGCACACTGCCACTGCCAGCTCTCTCAGTCTCTCCTGCTATCTCAGGTGCTCCAGCCCTTAATTGTCTTTGTGGCCCTGGGCTGCACCCACTCCAGTAAGTCTGTATCTCTCTTGCACTGGGAAGCCCAGCACTGGACCCAGCACTCCAGACATCTCACCAGTCCTGGAATGGAGGGGAAGGATCATCTCCCTTGACCTGCTGGCAATGCTTTTCATAATGCAGCCCAGGCTGCTGTTGGCCGCATTTGCCATGAAGGGTGCATTGCTCATGATCTGCTTGTGGTCCACCAGGACCGCAAGGTCCTTCTCTGCAGAGCTGCTTTCCAGCTGGTCAGCCCCAGGTGTGTACCCATGCCTGGGCTTATTCCTTCCCAGATGCAGGACTTTGTGTTTTCCCTTGTTGGTCTTCATGAGGTTGCTCTCTGCCCAGTACTTCAGCCTGTCAAGGTCTGTTTGAATGGCAGCACAGCCAGCTGGTGTATCAAGCACTCCTTCCAGTTTTGTATTGCCTGTGATCTTCCTGAGGGTGTAGTCTGTTCCAGGGTCATTAATGAAGAGGTTAAACAGTATTTGCCCCAGTATTGAAGCCTGGAGTACACCCACTAGCGACACGCTTCCAACTGGACTTTGTGCCGCTGATCACAACCCTCTTGGTCCAGCCATTCAGCCAATTTTCAATCCACCGTGCTGGTCACATATCAAACCTGTACTTCTCCGGTTGCTTAGGAGGATAGTATGGCAGACAGTGTCAGGAAGTCAAGGTAAGTGACATCCACGGCTCTCCCTTCGTCCTCCAAGCCAATCACCTCATTGTAGAAGGCTGTCAGGCTGGTCAGGCATGATTTCCCCTTTGAAAATCCATGGTGCCTGCTCCCAGTCACCTTCTTGTCCTTCATGTGGTTCAGAATGGTTTTTAGGAAGATTTTATTTGTCACCATCCAAGGGATTGAGGTGAGCAACTAGACTCAATATTGCCTTTTCTGAAGGTACGGAAAATTTTGTTTGCTATACAGCAACAAAAATTCCTAATAGATATATTTCCTGTTTATAGATTTCAGAGTGGTTGTTTTGTGGGGTTTTTTTTCTTCCATAAAAATAATTAGATATGAATGATCTAAAATATTTAAAAGCAGCAATTTGCGAGGAAGACTAATTGCTAAATGTTGAATTTTAACATTTTCTTTCTGCATTTTCAAGTGGTTTGGAAAGATTAAAAATTCATAAAGTGAAACCAAAATGAGTGAAAATGTAGTATGATGTATTGCTTTGAATAGCAGAGCTCTAAGAAAGCTGTGTTGTTAATACAGCTATTTTGTCTTCACTCCATGAAATCCTAATGAAGCTTGAATGATGTGATTGAGTTTTATTAGTTACTTAGAGAAGCAACATTTCATACAGATCAATAGGCTTAGACTATTCTCCAATATAACAGGAACAAAAGTGATCATGGCTCATATTCACTTATATGTTCAAATTAATGAATGTCCAGGATGCTATTCCCAAAATAGTAGTTTTTTTGAAAATTGTAACAAATGTTTAGAAATTCAATGCATGCAACTACTATTTGGAACTGGATAGTGAGGTGGTATTGAAACAACCAGTTGGTCTCTCAAAGCTGGTTTAGATTACTGAAAATCTTTTTTTAATGCTTCTCATTTTCTACTTTTATAAAGATAGTCTTTATTTATTCAGAATTATTTTCTTACAGAGATTTATTTGCAGAAAATGCATGCCATAAAAAATAAGTAGTTTATAAATCCATCTGTCTTGCCAAAAATTTGTTTTGGAACATTTTAAAAAGAGAAAGTTCTTAAAACTCAACTGTGCAAGGGCTGTCTTGGCCAGTGTCCACAGTTCTCTTTTCCTAAGAGCTTTCCTTTATATAAAAAAAAACATTTAAAAAGGGAACTTCTGACACTTCCCTCATCTCACCTTTCATGCATGTCTTTTCATTTGCTTGTTCAAGACAAGAATAAAAGAAATCTAAGATACTGGTTTCTTGCTTAGCCTGTATAATTCAATTCTCTTTCTCTAGCTGTGATTTTTAGGCTGAAAGAGGTTTCTGTCCACTGCACTGTTTCACTGCTTAGTTCAGGATGTCCACCAGCCACTGCTGGTGTAGTACCCTCCCAGTATAAGAGGAACGATTGGAAAACAGCATTTTTCTTACAGTAGCACTGCAATAGCTCATGGTTTTGTGTAAGTCTCTAGCAGTATTTTGATTTGTTTCCTTTTTTTTTTTTAGTTTCTATCTTTTCTGATTATTTGCCCTCACAACATAAAACAGGCAGGCAAATAAAAAGGAATACCAAATCCATTATTTCATTAAAAATCTGTTTTTTGCAAGGCCTTCCCCACTACTCCTTAGTAACTACTGAAATTGTCCTAGTGTATTTTTAGAGAGAATTAAATAACTCACTATTATTCTTTTGTTGTTTTTTTATTGTTTTAGGGATAAGATACAAAAGCTTTTGATTTTTTTGAATTATCTGTTGCTCTTCTGCAGCTTATAGCTTTTATAGGTTCACACTACAGTTTCAGATGAAGCTTAGTAAGTAGTAGTATATCTGAACAACCTATCTTCTTTCTTTTTTCTTTTTTAAGTGCACATTTGGACAAAGGAAAAGAGAATGAAACTACTCACTGATGCACAGAGCATATGGTCAATTTTTGTTTGACAACTGGACAAACAACACAGCTGCTGCTGAAATACCGTTTTTCAGATACACTTGTATAAGAGTTTGCCATTAGACATCACAAAAAGCATTTCAAATTTCTTTTTTGGATTCTGTATACATTCAACTTAGTAATTTTCTGTTGGTGAATATAATGAGGGATTTTATATTGATTTTAAATCTGTGATAATTTTGAGCAAGATAGAAGCAGATGCTGCTTTCTGTAAAGTAACTACAATAATTATTTCTTGATTTTATGGTATACTGGACTGGACTAAAAACAAATAAATGAAGTAGGATCCACCTTGTAGTAGCATATTGTGGAATCCCAATAAATGAAACATTTTTTTAATTCTCTTTCCCCTGTTGGTCGCCTGGTCAGTGCACTTGGTTTGTCATAGATGTTTTTCTAAAATTGAGAAATTGTTTGGGTTTTGGCTTTGTTTAGTTATCCTAGAAAATAAGGACATGATTGGTGACAACCAACATGGCTTCGCTAAGGGCAAACTGTGCCTGACAAATTTGGTGGCTTTCTACAATGGGGCTACAGCGTTGGTGGATAAGGGAAGAGCAACTGACATCACCTGCCTGGAGTTATGCAAAGCATTTGGCGCTGTCCTGCATGACATCCTTGTCTCTAAATTGGAGAGATATGGATTTGACAGATGGACCACCCAGTGGATAAGGAATTGGGTGGATGGTCACACTCAAAGACTTGTGGTCAACAGCTTGATATCCAAGTGGAGACCAGTGATGAGTGGTGTTCCTCAGGGTCGGTAATGGGACCGGGGCAGTTTAACATCTTTGTCAGCAACATGGACAGTGGGATTGAGTGCACCCTCGGCAAGTTTGCTGACAACACCAAGCTGTGTGGTGCAGTCGACATGCTGGAGAGAAGGGATACCATCCAGAGGGACCTTGACAGGCTTGAGAGTTGGGCCTGTGCGAACCTCATGAAGTGCAACAGGCCAAATGCAAGGTCCTGCACATGGGTCAGGGCAATCCCAAGCACAAATACAGGCCAGGCAATGAGTGGATTGAGAGCAGCCTTGAGGAGAAGGACTCGGGGGTGTTAGTTGACGAGAAGCTCAACATGACCTGGCAATGTGTGTTTGCAGCCCAGAAAGCCAATCAAATCCTGGGCTGCATCAAAAGAAGCGTGACCGGCAGGTCGAGGGAGGTGATTCTCCCCCTCTACTCCGCTTTCGTGAGACCCCACCTGGAGTACTGTGTTCAGCTCTAGGGCCCCCAATACAAGAAGGACATGGACCTGTTGGAGTGAGTCCAGAGGAGGGCCATGAAGATGATCAGAGGGCTGGAGCACCTCTCCTATGAAGACAGGCTGAGAGAGTTTGGGTTGTTCAGCCTGGAGAAGAGAAGGCTCTGGGGACACCTCATAGCAGCCTTCCAGTACCTAAAGGGGGCCTGCAGGAAAGATGGGGAGGGACTTTTTACAAGGGCGGGTAGGGATAGGACAAGGCGTTATAGCTTTAAACTGAAAGAGGGTAGATTTAGATTAGATGTAAGGAGGAAGTTGTTTACTGTGAGGGTGGTGAGGCACTGGAACAGGTTGCCCAGAGAAGTTGTGGCTGCCCCATCCCTGGAAGTGTTCAAGGCCAGGTTGGATGGGGCTTTGAGCAACCTGGTCTAGTGGAAGGTGTCCCTGTCCATGGCAGGGGGCTTGGAACTAGATGGTCTTTAAGGTCCCTTCCAACCCAAGCCATTCTATGATTCTATGATTCTATCCTGTCTGAGATTATGGATTGTCCATCAGTGAAGTGAGTTTATCAAGGAACTGTTTATCAGGTACTCTGTCAAGAGTACATGCAATTTATTAAGTACTCCAGAGAGTTTTGTTTTTCAGTGATGAGGTCGTAATTATGTGTTACTGAACGTTGACACAAAAAGGTCAAATGCTGTGGCTCCAACCAAGCAGCATGTGTAAGTAATACACAAAGGATATCTCTGAAAGATAGAGTTACAGGGATAAAGTAAGACCTGGTATAAATGTGCAGCACGGACGGTCTTTCAGGACAAGATACCACTAAACAGTGTGTCTGCTAAAGACCACTGTCTCAGGTATTGTCTTGATGCTAAATCATTTTACTGTATTGCCTGCATCTCGGTTATATATTCAAGAGCTGGGCCATTTCCTTCGTAGCCATGACTATTAGAAATGCCACTTTTTTTCTTTTAGTAGAGAACTAGACTGGAGGACAGCTACCACAGATTTTCTACTGCCTATCATCTAGGCTCCATCAGACAGTTTCTACCACTGTGTCTTGCTCCTGTGAACAACCACCCAAATGGGAAGTGTGTGCAGACTCCATGGGATGAACGGGCTGGTCAAGGTGCATTTGGGGATGTGGTGGTTTCAAGATGATTACAGGATCCCTGTATTCCTAACACTGATACTCAAAGGGAAGTTAAGGTGTCCATTTCACTGAAGACTCCCTATGTCTTGCCACAGGTAGAGATAAAAGACATGAATGTTCACAGGGATTCAATAAGTCCGTTGGTGGTGGAGAGCAGTATTCCACAGATGACTATAAAGCTTCAGAGACTAGTGGCAAATTATACTACATGTGCAAGGAGGAACAAAATGCCCTGAGGTCTCTAAAGAGGTTGTTGTAGATTAATAAATGGGACATATTTATTTTCTTTGGAACCTGGGTCTCATCCTGGTTGCAGTATAATTAGCTTCTTTTTTAATATAAGAAAATGAGACATAAAGTAATTCTGTGCCTGATACAGCAGCTCTTGCCATTATGTTTTGAAATTCCTGAATATTTTATATTCAGGTACAGGCAACACACTCCAAGAAAAATAATTGGATCCTTAAAAATGTGTGTACGTAAAAAATACAGAGTAAATGCATTTACTTTTGGCTGAAATTCTGGACAGCACAGTACTTGATCCAAGGGAATGAGAAAGCTATTATCATCCATTATCTTTTTGTGCTTAAAGGCAAATTTTTCTAAGTGCTTTTCCCCTGTGTGAATGCTGATACTTTCAGCGTGAACGTGGATTTGATGTTCCTTTACAGTGGTTGTACTGCATTACCTCATGTTCTTAAACATAGTATAGGCTACAAACCGTTCATGGACAGTGACTTTTGTCAGGCAGAGCAATTTCAAGATGAAAGGTTGTTAGGAGTAAAGAAAGAGTTTATGATGAATGGAAAAGGGATTATTTACAAGAAAGTACTAGGTCTTGGAATTTAGGAATTTTAGGGCTAAAAGCCAAACTGAGTTGGATCTGGCAAAGGAAGTGAAAAGATCTACTATGAGAGTCCATAGTCATGTAAATGAGAAGAGCATAATGGAAGAAGTGAGGCCATGACCCCAGTAGATACTGATGATAACTAACTAAATGCTTTCAGTGATGTTGAATATAGGGACAGAACAATGGTAGAACAGGAACGAAATCTAGTAATACAGTGTTGGAGAGCACACTTTCATTTGGATAGTAGGTAGGCTATAACCTGTTATAAATCTAATTCTAGGGGATTTGTCCAGAACTTGTGCCATCAACTTTCGGAATACTGTAGCATACCAAGCCACGGATGATTTGCTCTGTCACTACCAGTATCAATCATATGATAATTCAATAGAAATTTAGAAGTATTTACAAATACTGAGCACTAATCACTTACCACATACTGCTGCCTCTGATGGACTTGGTCAGCCATACCTTGTTTTCCTATTGGAGGAAGTAAACTCTTTCAGCAAGTTATGTGAAAATGGCAGTGTTTTTAAGATTAAGGGTGGAAGATACCTCTTTGAAGCCTGATACAAGGGACATTTCAAACTCCTCCTCATGTCCATCTTATGTCATTGGCACATATTGCTAATGCCGTAGCACCGATGCCATTTAGTTCCTTCCAAGACACTTTGGGTCCTTGCTGAGGCCCATCTTTGTTTAGCCAAAGCTTTACAAAATAAAACTTCTCTGATTTGCAATTAACATTCCACACTGCGTGAATCTTTGCTAAAATCAGTATAGCAACTATTACAATATTGTGTATTAAATTATATTGCCTACTGCTGAGTATTAACAATGTAATACTGCTTGTAATGCACAGCAATGATGTGTCACAGCTGCTCCAGTATAATCAGCTCTAGATCCAGCCTTCAATGTTTTTTCTTTAATGCCACTTTTTTTTGTAATGCAGAATTTACAGAAATCAGCATTACAAATGGTCTCAAATTGCTTTTAAAAAATGCTATTCGGTAGCATGTTCTTACTACTGTTTTATTGGTCTGTGCATATTTAAGTGAGATTAAATGTTTGATTACTTTGTGATTTTATGTCAGAATATTTATGTCAGTTTGACTTTCCTGGCACAAAAAATGCAGGGTGATGGTAATGGAAATGAACCAATTATCATTTTTGTTTCATAGTGAAGATCTGCATATGAATCACAAAAGACTTCTGGTCCCATTATTTCTGTTGAAAGAGCATTTTATGAGGAGCATGAATACAATAAATAGTTTACTAAGCAAATATATGAATTACTTTGATAAAGCAGTGTATTTGATAAATTAATAATGGACAGATTCCCTGCTGGTGAAGTGCATTGTACTGGAAGTAAATAATAAATTGCCAATGGAAATTTAGTTTATACACCACAGTGATCTTCATACATAACCTTATCCATGGGTCTTCACTGTGTACTTAGGTTGGAATAGGTAATGGCATCCTGGAGCAGACAAGTCTCACAAATGTCAGTAATGTTTTCCCCTTTCCTCCTCCCCCATACTTGTCAGCTCCTCCATTTGCATGCTAGCACACTGCTTGTGTTATTTAATTATAATTTTTGAAACAAGGAATGAGGTTCTGCAAGACTAATCTTTGTAAATACTGCGTGGTAAAGTTGGTAATATGTATCTTTGCTCTGGTTTTGTGGAAGAAGTACCCTCCGTGCTGAATGGAAAGTATTGCAAGTTTAGAAGGGAAAACAAGGATTGAGACTGTTTTGCCAGAGATGAGTCTTTGTGTACTCTGACAGGCATTCGGGCCACATTATCATCCTCGATGTATGACTAACAAAGGAGCTTTGGGACTTTGCAGACCTAATTATGCTGAGAACTCGCTCTCCTCATATGTATTCCTGCCAAAATTTAAAGGTATAGCTGTAAATGTTTAGCATATAGGCTGCTTTCATTAACAGTTGTGGTATAAAGAGCAGTGTAACATGAAGAAACTTGGCTTAACGCTCAGCCTGATGGCTGCTGCACCCCTCCTGGGCCACCACAGGGTCAGTCACTGCTGCCTTGGTGCTGTAGTTCACTTAAGCCAGTGTCTCACAGCTGGGCTGGGGAGACAGTCCTCATGTACTGAGAGATTGTGAGGAGCTTAACTTTGGTTTTATTTATGGAGTTCATTTTCATTTGGGAATATAAAGATTTCTTGGCGTGATTTCTTGGCCTGATGTCTTCCAACAGTCCTTAGCCCTACCTGAAATGAACTCAGGGGCCCTGAGCCACGAAGTACACATGCAGTTTTACACAGATGTGTAGTACTTGCTGACGTTATTTGTTGCTGAAAGTTACACAGAAAATAATGTTGTGCTGGAGTGAATCTGTGTTCTCGCGTTATGTGGGTGTGAATCTACGCACACACACATGATCTGTGACCATGAGCTAACTTGCCACTGTAATCACTAATTGGGTGTCATAACTGTCTGGAGCTGCTTAGTGCTTATCGGGACAGGGAGAGGTACAGGCAGAGGAAAGATTTTTTTTTTTTTTTACTCTTTAGTGTCGTACCTGTAGGCTGACACAGGTTTAAACATCAACTGCAAATGTGTGGTTTTTTTCATAACATTTGCTACTCAGATTAGAACAGCAATTCGTTAAAACAGCCACCTGGCCATAGTCACTTGCAAACTCTCTAAGAGCCAACTCATATGCTTTTCCACTCATGAATTATTGTTAATTGTTTTTGCATTAGCATAGTCATGAGCTCCATGCATCCCCAAGGATCATGTTGGCCACTGGAGTAAAGCTCTTGCTTTAATATTCACTTAAATATCAGTTGCTTTGGGAAGGCTTGCTCTGTGTTCAGTCAGATGTCCAAGGTAATTATAGTTTATGGATGTTCTCTTCTCTACACACATGCAGCCCAAATTCAACACATCTGCCTCTGGCATTTATATTTTAACATGTGTTTTCCACTTTGATGGTGATGTCAATGCCATGCTATGCTACATGTTAGCATTACAGGCTAACATTACATGTTAATCTTCTTAAGATAAATGACATGCAAAGTGTCTTGTCTTCATCATTCATTAGAGACTTCACCAAGACTTTCATATTGACAGATATATTCATGTGACACAAAGGAGATTAATATTCATTATTGTTTTGTGATTATTGGCACTTCGCAAGAGGGATGAATATAAAACAAGCAATTGTCTTTACATTAAAGAGTAGAAAATTTTAACTGGAATTTGTTTACCTCCAGGACATAATGTAACATGTTTTGAACTGCAGCTATCCCATAAGAAAGACTCTTGATTTGTTCTTTGATCCTTTTTCCTGCAAATTAAATTCCCAGCAGCAAATTTGGCTTCAGTCCTTCAATGCTTTGCAAAACACTATAACCAAATGCTCTGTTTTAGTGAGCTGAAAGCGAAGCATTTCTTTTCAGATGGACTAGGATAATCTGGGAAAATCCATCTACCAAGGCATGACCTCTGTTTTAGAATTAAAAAAAAACCCAAAACCTTACTAGATTCCCAAGGCTGAAGGACAAAAAGTGGAGTTAATACTGAAATTAAAGGTATGGAACTATTTTTGATACAAAGCATCTTCTCATTTTCTCCTGTGGAATTTCTGTCAGTTGATTATCTCTATGTAGGGAGCAAGTGAGAGAACCATACGCCACGGATATCCCATGTCAGACCTTATCTACAATTCCCAGTTCACTTCTGAACCTTTTCTGTCAGGGTGAATGGGAGAAAACCCATGCCACTCCCCCTCAACTGACACACATATGAACCTGACTCAAACCTTACAATTTCAGTTGTTATTTTACATAGGTTTTTTTTTTCTTCTGTTTCAGGTTTTGTTTTGTTTACCAGGGTGCTTGGATCCAGCTGTGAAGTTAGTGGGTAAGGGAATGTCCATGACTGCATGAGAAAAATGATAGGGGGTTGTTGGCTTGCATGCTATATTTTAAACAGACAACAAGCCTTTGGGTGCTTCAGTATTAGCCTTTTAAATGTTGCAGTTATCTCTTCAGATTTCTCATTGCACATGGAATAACTTGTCATCTTGTTTTAAGTTTTTGACACTTACATCATGGTTTGTGAAGAGCTCAAGAACAAATCAAGAACAGCATGTCTTCATTAGATTGTGGTGTGGCAGCTGTTAGCCCAGATCGCCTGTGGCTTAAATGAGGAATGGATTTACTGAAAGAGGGTAGCTATGGTCCTTTATTCCTTCGCTAGCACTAACTTGCATATGCTGATACCTGTGTGCTGTTGTCATTTAAACTGGGCTGCATCTACACGTGTGCGTTATGTTCCTTTGCTGGACTGTGATGTAAATGGTACATCAGGCTAACCTCGTGATGATATTATGAGTGCACAAATTTACTTTTTACCTGCTGGATGGTAAGCAGCTAACTTTCTGAGGCAAAAGCTTTAGTGCCCATACAATTATTTATTGTTACCCATGTATCATATGGATCAGAAGTTCTTGCTAACACAAGAAGACATAACTGACAGTGCCCCACAGCATATATTTGTGTGTGTATAACTATACAGTTTATGTGTGTATGTTTGTTGGGGTATTTTTAGGACATATGGAGCCACTTCATGTTTGTGTACAAATATTTTAAAGCAGTTTATGCAAGATCAAGTACGATTTAGGTACCAGTGAGGTCTGCTGGATTTTTCTATCAAAATCCACATTTTAGAAGTTATTGATATTTAGCATCAATTTTTTTTTAATGGGAGCTAAACAGACATTTAGGATTCATACTACATCTGTAAGTGAACTTGACAATGCTAAATGCTAAAATATATTCTGTGATTAAACAGTTTGCAGTTACCATTGTCATGGTGACCTTTGCTGTCCTCCTTATTCAAATCTAGCAGTAGGTAAAGGGTGTAACAATTCTAAGAATCTGAGGAGAATAAAAAAAGCTCATAAATTTTTCACTGAAGAGTCATTAAATGAAAACACATAGTTACTTTCATAAATTCTCTTATCAGTAGGCAAAATGGAAGTGCCAGCCACCACTGGATTCTTAAAGCAACATGTTCATCTTTTCATTGCTTTTGCCATAAAAATTACTGCACTAATCCATTTCAATAATGTAGAAACAGCAGTCATTTTCCTTTATATGCACAATTAGAGAGATGCATTAAAAGCCTGGTCCCAGTGGAAGCAAAACTTAAGGTAATGATCAGCAGAGCTTTGCTACACTGAGTCTGCATGATCAAGTAGTTAACAGTAAAGCAGAATTCTTATAATATTTTTAAAGACTATAGTAACTGACTTTGCACTCATTTGAGAAAGTTAGAAGGAGCTTTTTATGTTACCAGGTAGCTGGAAAGCCAGTGGCCTCATCTCCAAATGCAGACATACAGTACTGCCTTCAAGCTACAGGCACATAAGTGCAGTAATTTTATTGGTGTTCTTTTGTGAAAATTTTGTACTGTTGACAGAAATAGTGGAAAGATTAAGAAAAGCTAAAGAAAAAAGGGCTTTGAGGAGGCACTATTCAGTGTAAGGGAAGCTCAGGGGGATCTTGTCAGTATGTATAAATAGTTGATGGGAGGGAGAAAAGAAGGACCCTGGCCCTTTTCACTGGTGTCCAGCAAAAGAACAAGGGGCAATTGGGCACAAGTTTATTCCAGACCTGACTGGACAAGCAAGGCCTTCCTCTAGGTCACCCTGCTTAAATGTGAGTGAAAAGTAATTGATTGAGAAAAAGGTTTTTGGGGGATGGACCCTGACACTGGCAGACATTTTCTTGTAGAAAAGGATTAGATAATAATTTCTGTTTGAACAGATTTTTTAAGACTTGTTTTCATTGAACAAGGAAACATGCCAAATTTGACTGGCTACCAGTTTTCCCAGGTGCCTGTTGCTGAAGGCTAGAAGTAGTCAGTGAGCAATACCAAAGTGTTGCCTTAAGATTTTTGTTCTATTTTAATTAAAATAGAGGACTGAAGGAGGCTGAGCATTGTTAAGGAAATATGAACTTGAATACTATCTCCTCAAAATACTTATGATAGCAGATAGTATGCTGTTAGGGGCTCTCAGACCAGTGATACCTTTACTGTTAAAAAGGCTTGTGGCGGGTCTTTCAGAGGCATTGGTACATGATACATTAAAGTAATAACAGAAACTGATTCAGAAGGCAGCTCAATTTAAGAACACTGTGCTGACTGAATGTTTGTCATTTACCTGGTTGAGTAGTCACAGGAGTGAATAATACAAAATCTGTAATAAAAGTACTGGCAAAACTGTCAGGAAAACAAAATCATCACTCCTTTTCCTAGAAAAAAAAATCTCTTTTCTGTCTTCTAAGGCTTGTTTTATGTCATTTATGAGAAAGAAAGGCCCATTTTGCCATCTAATGCAGCTTGCACCAAATAAGTTTTAATTTTCTCTAGAGCGTGAACTTTTTTTGCAGATCCTAACAACTTCAGAGACTCTAGCAGAAAAGGCTTTTGACAAGATGCTGAAAATGGTGTTATCTAACTTAGGCTGTGAATGAAGGACCATATAATAGCCATGGTGATAATTTTTTCCAGAATTTTCCAAGCAGTGATGAAGCTTGTGCTTTAGCAAGGGCTAACAAAACACAGCTCAAAGAAAGAAGGGGAAGAGCACACTAAAATCAAAGCACACTGTGATTTTTAAATGATTTGAATTCACCTGCCAAACTTATCTTTACATAATTATGTTCATTCAGTAACTGACATTTAAGTAAAAGCTTTAGTTACTTATTCTAGTATGAAGGATCCAGATTAGTTAAGATTTTTCCCCAAAGCACATTTTCCAAGGATTTCCCAGGATATATCGTGTCTCGCCCTGATCGGAATCCTAGACACACAGGGTGCTAATAGCAGTCCTCAGGCCACCTGTGAGACCCCGTTTGGAGGGTTGCAACATGCGTGGAGAAGAATGTGACCTTGGGCACCCTCTGGGCACACAGGCCTCCTGGGCATCTCCTCACCTGGTGTGCTGGTGGTGCTTGCACAGGCAGGCAGCAGCCAAGCAGTCGTGACTTGGAGGGGAGGGAGCACGTCCTGTTCGTACAAGTGCCGCAGGGACCCCCTTGGAGTGCTGTATAGGCAAAAAACACTGTCTGTAGTCTGGTATATCTCCCTTACATTTGAGGTGGAAAATAATTTTTTCTAAAATGTTGTTTTGGATTTATGCATCTAATTCCCCTAGCTTTTAAAGAATCCTGTTTTCCTCCAGCTGCCACTCAGGTGGTGTTCAGCTGTTCTGCTATAGCTAGGCTTGCTGTGTATCCAAGAAGCACAACTCTGAGTTTGTATCTTACACTGATGTTTACTTTACCTTAACCCAGCTGAATGCAGCAGAACATACATGACTTAAGCTCCCTAAAAACATTGCATTAAGCTAATGATGCAGTTACGACTAAATCCTAAAGGAGCTCTTTACTAGTTATGGTTAAACTGGTTTATTCATCAGTTCATTATTTTGGAGTATGTTATATCATTCAGCTAAGTAGTTCTTACCAAGGACTTCCAAGCCGTTGAAATGTTTTATTTAAAATCTCTGATCAAAGGTAAGCTTTGGGATGAAATGAGGTTTTTGGGGAAGGGGAGCAGTATTTTGCTAGTTCATCTACTTAATTTTTTTCTGAACGTATTTTGGGTACATTCTGAGGTATTTTTTACATTTCCATCTTTGGTCTTGATGCAATAGTTTCACATCAGAGGAGACTTTTTTTTTAGAAGGAAGGTGAAAGTGACAACCCAGTGGAGTTTTCTGGATGATGCTGCTATGTGCTGTTCATATTCTTGGAATGAAGCAGGGCTGAGCATATGCCAGGCATGTCAAGTGCCGTACAAATTATCCCTTGAAGTTAGGTCTGCTTTGACTGGTTTAAATGTTTAGCTTGAACATCAATCATAGATTGTATAAGGGGGCCTTTTCTTTTATATTTGGAGAATCCATAAGATATACCACGCTTTGTACAGCTCTCAGCAAAGATGAGAGCGTGTTTTGCCATAAAAGCACATCTGTGTCTTGTTCAGGGATCTGTGGGGAGATGTACAGCCCTCCCTGCAATGCGATAAGTGTAGATTACAAGAATGACTTCCAACATGGATGCTACCTCTTTTCCAGGTCATATTTTTTTTCTGCTAACTAAAAAAGTTTCCATTAGTTATCTTTTTCATCATCTAGATCATCTTTTCATACTTTAAAGTTAATAATTTCCTTCACTTTTTAAATGCATCATCTTAAAATACTTTAGCTCTATATCTTTGTGTAAGCTCTGGCCAGAAGGAAGGGGCATGCTGCCATTTCTGGTGAAGGGAAACCATCTGGCATCCACAGATCCAGGGCTGAGATAGCAGTGAGAGAAGAGTCTTAAAAAGACAACTTGGGCTCTGAAGTCTCCTTTCCAGTCTCCTTATTTGAACTCTGACCTCACCTGCAAGCCTTTCGATCAGGGGCTGTGGGGGGATTTATCAACAGTGTTATTCTCTTGGAACTGGTCTGGAGCTGGTGAGCAGAGATCACCTTCTGCCTAATAGGTCTATGCAGATCTGAGTTTGTGCATAGATAGAGAAAAACATAACATTCATTCTCTGTGTGCCAAATATCACATGAACTAGACCTGGTCCTTAACAAAAAAGCAAGAATCAGGTATTCATGTGCCATTATTTTGCATCAGTGCAGTTAGTAATAAAAGAAATGCAGACAAGTAAAAGCAATGACTTTGGTATGTTTTGTAAGGAGGGTACCTGACGTGACAGTGGGGTTGCTCTTTTGGGCCCAGCCCTGGTAGAGCTGCAGATATAGCTCAGGGATATTCTGCCTGCTTTGACATTTGGCTCCCTATCTTCCATTGCCTTTCCTTTCCTCCCAGCATGCCTCACACCCACAGGATTACTTTGTAAGAATACAGTGAGAAGACACTAAAATTAAGACTCTACCTCCAGCCAGTAGGTCTGACAGTAACCTAATTTTCAAGGACCAATGCATCTGGCAGCATCTGTGCATGTAGTTCTGGGCAAAAAAGGTTCCAAGTGATTAAAAATAATACCACCCCACCCCACCCCACCTGCAAAAGGTCAAGTCCTGTTTCCACAGTGGAGAATCAAAGCTTCCTTGTTTCATGGAGATTCACTCACTTGGTATGAGAATTGTAATAATGTTGCACAGCACATAGACATAGTTGGTGACTGGTCAAGACTGAGAACCTTTGATGATAAAGAACAATATACACATTTTGAATATACATTTTGAGTATCATAGTCGAAACTGCCCACAGCATAGGAGTAAACTGAGCAAAAAGTGCTAAACAAATCTCACAAATAAGTAAATATAAGAGAAAAAATGTTTTTCTGCTGACAGACAAGTGGAGCTCTTCGGGCATGATCTTAACATTGCTCTATGCCTTAGTTTCTCTCATTCCTCATCTGGCCTAGTTGGCTTCATGCTCTCTGGGGAAGTGGTATGTCTCTTGTGATGTGTTTGTTCAGCTCTCACCGCAGTGGGTCCCAGACCTCATTTCAGGCTTCTGGAGTTACTGTTACTAGAAGTAGTCATCATCTTGGGCTTTGAGTTAATAGTTTTCTAGTTTATCTCTCAGGTCAATAATTGTAAGCTAAAGAAAGTTTCATATTTGCATTCATTTTTGCATACATAGCAATGAAGTTAAATTTAGTCCTGCTTTAAAAAAAGACCAAAAATACTATATAAGCATACAAATCAGGCTGTTTTTTGAAGCTCAGTAAACATAAAGGAAGCAGCATTTTAATCAAAACGAAGAACTGCATCCTAATCACATCTCAGCACATGTATATTTCATAAGTACATTTTCTGCAAAGCAAATACATTATAAGGGATTGCTGTTACACAGTTTCTGATCTCCTTAGCTTTTTCATCACAAACTAGACTGTTACTGCATAAACTAATGATAATGTGATCCATATTTTTTAATTTATGTGGAAAATAGCCTAGTAAAATAAAACATTTTTTATTTTTTGGTGTTATTTTCTCTTGTTGTTTTTCAACCAATAAATCAAATCTTTCCTGTTCAGTTTAGTGGTGTGGCTTTGAAACAAGTCCTTGTTTGTACCTTTAGTTACTACAAACAGGCTGATTTCTGAGGATGAGATAGCACTATGTGACAGATAAAAGGAAAAATGGGAGAAAACAAAGCTTTGTATCTCTTGTGTTACACAGAGTAATTAGGGAAGACAAGTCTTGCTTTGACATAGACTCTCCATTGAACTACATAGTAGCCATGTGTGCATAGAGGGCAGGATTGATCTAAAGCTAACATTTGACATGCTGTAGTGGAGAACTTTAAAAAGGCAGAAAGGGACAATTGTCAGAGGCGTTCTAAAAAACTCTGGGAAGACTCAGCCAGTAAATTCATTCAAACTATGGAATACGTACATTGTGTGCTGACCAAGTGCAAATAGGCCATGCCATCACCTCCTACAGCTTCTGATCTTTTAGAAATGGATATCGGTCCTGACATCTGTTCTTTGAAATTTTGTGTCCTAAAAAGAAATGGGAATAGGCTGTAATGCATGTTTTTAACGTACGTCTTGAGAAAATCCACAATTCCCCTCATGCACAGGCTTGTTTGAAATATACACACCTCAGGTGTTTTTACTTCCAAGTAATATCTTACAGGCAAAGAGCAGCAACCAATTTTCTTAGCAGCGCTAAGAAATGGATGCTCTGGCTACCAGTCTCTTAACATCTCTGTTGTTTGTCTGCTGTTTCCAACTGAAACTTAGCCATCAGTATTTGTTTCTTCCTGAAGCCTTCTTAAAACCTTTGCTATGAATAAGTGCTTATTTAGTATTTAGAAGAAAAGAAATTAAATATTTTTCATCTGTCTATTTTGTTGTGGGACCAGAATACACCAGATACAGGGCTACTAAAACATTTCAAGAAACCTACATGAGATTCTGAGGAGAGACAGTGTATATTTGCTTGAGGTCTAATGCTCATTACTTAACAGTCAGTTAGATTTTTGCGACAATAGTAAATTTCCTAAAAATGAGGCTAGGCCCTCTCAGATTAGTGAAGTCAGGTCAGATTCACTGGGCAGTTTAGGTACAAAATAATTTGCAAGCTAGGAAATGGAGGTTAAAGAGTAGCGGAGTTGTTGGAGAGGAGAAATGCATTTCCCAGAGGCTGGTGGTTGGAGCACTGAGCAGGTAGCAGAGGGTGTTTGGATACTCTTCTGTATCTGCTTGAGTGGGTCTGAGCCCACATCTTTCAGCACTAGGCTGTGGAGCATCCGAGTCTGCTGGCAACTCCGAACCTCTCCAGCTAAGCCAGCCTGAGGATGGATATGACCCTACATCACCGTCTCCCACAGTTACGGACTGCCTAACCCATCCTGCTGCTCAGTGAGCCTTCAACTGTGAGTGGTCTTCCCACCCATTTCGTTGGAGTGGTTCTACTTTGTATGGCACAGATGGAAACTGAGATGAAGAAAAAGGATGGCTTTACAGCCCGGTCATTCAGACATTCACCTGGGAAAGTGGGCACCTGTATTCCACTGCTGCCTAAAATAACTTTCAGTATTTGAGGATAAGGACTCTTGTAAAATCAGCTTTGGGAGAATTTGTGGTCTACCATTATAATCTGTGCTGTGGCTTTACTGGCTGGACCCCTGGAAGGTACCAGACTATTGCATGAGTACTGAAACAGTTATGACTGGACTTAAAAATGGAAAAGAGAAGTGAAGAGTTATTAATGATACATGTAGAAAGTCAATATTCATTTACCTAAATCCCCTCTGGTATAATAATTATTATCTGGTAAAAGAACAAACCCCATGCTACCCTGTGTAGCCAAATTTTATCCTTTGTATTAAGTATATGGGAAAACTTTGTCAAACAAATTTAGCGTAGCTGAAAAATTTGAGTTGCTTCTGATTTAGGTGTCATTTTCCCAAGTAAGTTATTTTTAAAACTCCATTTCTTTTTCACTACACGTCTGATAATATTTCTTCGCATACAAAAGGCAACACTGTGGTCTTGGTGTCCTGAAATCTTCAGTTACAAGTTCAATTACCTTGGAACATCATTTCATTCTAAATTAGTTATCAGAGACAAGAAGATGCCCATTTCCAACTGCTCAATGAGACTACCTGAGTGGACTACAAAACACAGTAAAAACAATAGTAATCTTGCATTTATTGACTCTTTCCTACATCAGTTTAGTGGTTTTTAATAAGTGGCTGTTAAATTGATCAGCGTTCTGTACGCTATGGAGTCTGAAGTAGTAGGTGATGAATGAGGGCAGCTGGAAATGGGGCAAATCAAATACCTTCTATAACTGAATTGACACAAGGCCAAATCCCACAGTTTATTAGACTAGAGAAAACCTTGGGTTTCTACCAAGCTACTAGAAGGAGCTTTGTCTACCATTTTCATTGCTGAACAGAGAAGATGAGATAGAAATAAGCAGTACTAAGTGCATGGCTGGCAATCACACATCAGCCAAATCCTTGTGCTGGCATTGACTAGCCCTCAGAATACCTGACTTTGCATTTTGACTACGACAAATTAAATAACCTTAATATGATTCTGCCACTTTCTCTGAATAAAAAAACAAAACAAAACCCCCCCAAAACTTTCAGGAAGTAACTCCTTGAAATTGAAAGCTCTGAGTTACCAAAAGCCTGGGTATGGATCGCAATGTGAAATACTATGCTTCGAGAGATTCATTAAGCTTTGTTAGCATGCTGCGGAGTCTTACGTTAGGGAGATGATCTAGTGCTTTCTCAATGTCTTAAGTCTCACTAGGTTGTATTATAATAAATAAAAAAAGTAAAAAGAGCCTGACCAAAACACTAAAGTGAAACCAGGAGAAGTTATAGTAACTAACCGTTTTTTCCTTATTGTAATGCAGTTATGTGTTTCTTTGCTCTCGTCTTGTGTTGCTCTCTTGCTGAGGTTCTTTTTCTATTTGTTATGTGAATTAATTTGTCCAAAACTTTCTTTACAAACTTTTACTTTACAGACTTTCTTTACCTGTAGGTAAGGTGCTGTTTCATTCTTAAAACAGACTGAGACATCACCCCATTGCTGCATGAAGAAAGAAGTTTCAGACATAGGGCATGATGTACCAATGAAGGGTACCTGCTTACAGAACATGTCAGGAACCTGAAATATGCCATACTTGTCTTAGAAAGTAGATACTCACTATGGGTTCTTTCAACTTTCTCTACTTGTTCAAAGCCTTCAGCTTTGGTACTTGCTTCAGCAGTGAATGGGTGATTGCAGTTGTGTTTCTCTCATCTGCACTCAAATGGTTTTCCTTGAAAATACTCCTCCAGTTGTCACCCACACTGCCGACAGATTTTTTTCCTCTTTAGACACTTCAGGGATGGAAAAATATTTTCAGTTTGATAAAAAATGGAAAGCTCTAAATTCCAGCTAACACTTTTGTTGTTGCTTCACATTCCTTTGATTTTTTGGTGATGTCCTGTTGACTGTGATTAAAGAGGATTTCCCCCCTCTTTTACCTTTCTCACAAAAAAATTACTGATTGATGTAGATGAGAGGACTGTAATATTTCAAAGGTTGCTACTGGTACACCTACCTCCTGGTGTGAAGCACAGTGCAGCTGCCTGAGGCTGGGAACTGTGTATGGCTCCAGCCTTTGCCCAGTGAAAAGATGAATTTAGAAAAGACGCTTAGGTCTTGGGGGTCACTGTGTTACATAGCAGGACTCTCCAGTTATTCCTGGGCTTTTAAAGACAACTCCTGTGATTTTGTTTCAAGTTCCGCATTAAAGCACTGTAATTAAATAAGACTACCAAAATTTTCTTGAGTTTAACTAATGATGTATTCACATCCTTTTGCCAATTTGGTATCATAATAACACTCTAAATCAGAGAAATATCTGAGTAAGCTTCAAATCCACAGTGTAAAGTCCCTGCAATAAGCTTGAATTTTTCTGGTTTTATCCTCTTAACTCAGTCATGCTTTTATGAAACCTGACTAACTTGAATATTTTTCTTATTTATCCAAATTAGAAAATCATGTTTACTAATATAAATCTCGTACTTTTACCTTGCAGGTTCTTTAAACAAGTATGAGGATTAGGAAAAACTGTCTCCTTTTTGTGGAGTGGTTAATTTTTGGTATGGTTGTCATACAGTTTAATTTCATCAGTAGGAGAGAACTGTATTCCTCTTCCCTGATGCACATATGCAAAAGTCTCAACCCTGCAATCTGTACTGAAATTAGTAACCTTGTTTATTTAAAGAAAAGAATTCAGTAGGGGTGGCAGCATGGTTCCTGAATCCAGGGTTGCAGAATAAGGCTGTAAATCATTTTACCCAATTTCTCCTTCTAGAATTGTATGTAGTGCATGATGTTAGATTGTAGTATTGTAATATTGTGTTGTAAGTTGATCTAATTGAAGAGGAATGTTACCAGTTGCTGACCAAAGGTAACTGCAGGGTCTCTTTGTGCAGATGAGTGTGTTTAAATTATGATGAGGTTGTTCAGTGCCATGAAATATAGGTTGTGGTGAATTGGATGTGGAAAACAGGGCAAGAGAAGAAAAGGTAAACAGGATACATAGAGGCAGAGAAAGAACAGAAGAGGTGAAAAGGTAAAATAGTATCAGGAAACAAAAAAAAATAAAAAATGAAGAGAACTAGATGAGTGGGAAAATGAAATGGAGGAGTGACACCAAAAGTCATTCTGAAGTGAGTAATGGAAAATCTATGAGCAAACCACTGTAAAAAGATGAAAGCAAGAAAGTGGAAGGAAAAAAAAGTCTATTAGTATATAAGGCCAAGAATAGGATTTTTTCTTCTTCCTGTTTCCTTTCCTGTTATCATCCCTATCTGCTAAAGGTTCCTCTTACTATGTTGTGATGTCTTCTGTTTCTTTTTTCTCTATCCTCCTTAGTATACTGTCTTCTAAGAACACTCAAAGCCGCGTTTGATCAAGGCAGATAGCTGACAGCAGCTTTTTCACCGCACAGTAGTGCTGGGAAAACAGCTGATTTTTAAACCTTTTTTATTCCAGTTCAAAGACTGTTTATATTCGTAACAGAAATAGAAAAAGCTAGCATTGTCTGTCAGTTAAATCATGAAGAAATAGAATCCTCAGTCTTTTCACTGAAAAAAAATGTTAATGCATATTTTACTTTTTATGTTGCCAACTTTGACTTAAAACAGAAAAGGCTTTAATTGAAAATATGTGTAAGAAGAATTGATGCTGCCTGGTCTGTTTCCTTGGGAAATATAGTGCTTGCATTAAGCTCTTACTAATCCCAGTGACTACCTATATGACATTATAAATGATACTTTAGCAGCGAGATCTGGTCTAATTCCTTCTAGAACAGAAGAATCATGTGAAAGTATGGAATGAGCTATTTGACTTAGGGAAAGACCTGAGGAAATTGTAAGAATGCTCTAGTTTTGCAGCTTGAAAGAAAAAAAACCCAACTAAAAAAGGGTATCTTTGTTTTCTGATCGTCACACGTTTGCTGGGCTGCATTAGGAGTGTCACAGCAGGGCGAGGGAGGTTATCCTTCCCCTCTGCTCAGCACTGCTGAGGCCACGCCTGGAGGACTGTGTCCAGTGCTGGGCTCCCCAGTACAAGAGAGACATGGGCATACTGGAGAGAGTCCAGTGAAGGGCTGCTGAAGAGAGCTGGGACTGTTCAGCCTGGAGCAGAGAAGGCTCAGGGAGATCCTACCAGTGTGTATAAAGACCTGCAGGGAGGGTGCAAAGAGCACAGAGCCAAGCTCTTTCAGTGGTGCCCTGCGACAGGACCAGAAACGATGGGCACACGCTGGCACACAGGAGGTTCCCTCTGAACATCAGGAAACACTTTTTCACTGTGAGGGAGACCGAGCCCTGGCACAGGCTGTCCAGGGAGGTGGTGGATTCTCCATCTTGGAGATACTCAGAAGCCATCAGGACATGGTCCTGGGCATCTGGCTCTGGGTGACCCTGCTTGAGCAGGGGGCTTGGACCAGATGGACCCCAGAGGTCCCTTCCAACCTCAACCCGTCTCTGATTCCTGGGAGTGAATATCATCTGCTGTGGCTTTAAGTAAAAGATCTTAAAAGTTTTACTGATCATTCACATTAAAACTTAATTAAGAAACAGATGATGAGCCTGACCTTGAGACAGTTCTTATGTTAATTACAGTGTATTTTGTTTCTGTTTCAATCCAAAAAAACCTGTTGTGTACTTTCTGAAGAGACACACAATGAGCAGCCAGTGAAAGTCATTGTTTTTCCTCATTAGATCTGAATGACTGTTTGCACATAGACAACTGAATGGGAGGAATTTTTTCATGTTCCTTCAGAATTATTTTAGCAAACCGAAATTAACAGCAAAATGCATATGAGAAAAGCTAACTGCTGTCAATATATGAGGGGCCTTTAAGCAATTTCTTGCATACCACTAACCCTCAGACTGGGGTATTTATAATACAGCAACCAAACCTCAACATTTAAGGCATAATTGAGTGAAAATCAATCTATAGGAAACTGCATGGCCCAAGGGACTTTCTAGATGGATATATCCTTTTTAAATTCCATGTATTTGCAGGAGAGTTTTCCCAGATTGCTACTGCCTTACAGTCAATATTATAACTTTATCTTGTATGTTTTCTTACTGAAAAGAAATTAAGTAGGGTAGCCTAAATTTAATGCATTCTGAATAAGTGTTTGCATAGAAGTAACTATGGTTTTGAACAAATAGACTTTTTTTTCTCCTATTATTACTCTTTCTAGATATTTGTACTGACTACCGTTTCTAAATATTTGTAGTGATCTAATTCACAGGCTTTTGGTAAATGATTTCACCAAATATGGTTTGTGTAAAATAACTCTTGAAAAAAAAATCTTGGTATTCATTAAGCACTAGAGTGTTATGATAATGCTTTGCAGAATCTATGATAGGATGATACTGTGCTGTGTATTTACAAACAGGTAGAAAAAATACACTCTGATTTCTTTCATCTCAAAAATTTCAGTTATCTTACAAAGTAGACTAACTGCTACAAAGCCACAGGCTACACAACCATAAGAACTTGACTGCTTAGAGCTTATTAATGATACTAGATTTTCAGTAGTATCAAATAAGTGCCTGTTGGTGTAGAAAGAATAATCTTTCTGCCTACAGACTGAAAAAATCTGTGATTAAATTAAACTTCCTTCTAAGCAAAATGTAGTAATCAAGTAGTTGAAAATTATAGATTTATGGATTGGTGTTTAATCAGTTATTGTTTCCATGGTGGTTGAAACAGTTTTTAAAATGACTAGTGAGCATGCTATACTACATGGAAGCTTTCTGGTTGTCTCGGATGGATTTTTTGTCTTAATACCTTCAGGGAAAAGAGTAGCAAACATACAGTGGTGAGAAATAAAGAACTATTCCATTCCCAGAATGACTGTTGGTTGATGCCTTTATGGTATTTGCAGAGCACAAGCACTTGGGTCCGTCTTTGTCAACCAGACTAATGCTCACGTGAGACCACACTGGGCACTGAGCTTACTTGGAGGAATAGGTGTTCTCTCTCTCGCACCTGGAGATGATATGCAAGAACCTTATTGCATTTTGTGTCAGATATGAAAGGAAGCAGCAGAATCTTTAAGTACATACATAATACATACATTCCAGAAACATAATGAACTCCAGACATCTGCCATAAATTGGGATGTTAATCTGAGAATTTGTGACATGAATCAGAGGACATGAGTGAACAAGGTACGGAAAACACTTTAAAAAGAAATGGACAATTCTCCAGAGATTAGTTTTGACATCTGAAAACTCTTGGTGATTGTTTAATACAAGGGAAGAAATGAGAAACTATAACAGCTGAATGTATAAAAAAAAGTTATTTCTGTAATATCAGGTAATGTAAGTGTTTATGGCATGATTGAGTGAAAATCAGTCTTGTGAGTCTAGATGGTTCAAGGGTCTTGTAGGTTGAAAGTGATACTGATTAGCCCTGATGATACAGATGGTCACACTGTTATCTTCTGTTGCATGTTCATTTATTACCTATATAAAATTTAATAGGAAGTGAAAGACATAGTTTAATACCTGGTAGATAGGTTGATATCACTTTTCTGAAAAGCACTGTCAGTACTGATGGCTTCAGGAGAAAAAGCAAAGATATGAATAAATGCTAATGATAACTACTCTCCACCTACTCTTAGGTGCTGACCCTCCAACAGTTCCCTCTCCTTATCTCATCAGAAATTAGATCTTCCATCACTGTGCAGGGTCAGGAAAATAAAAGTCAAGGTTTCTTCTGCTGCTGGCAGAATAGCAAATTATGATGGTTTCCATAGCACACTAATTGTGTTGTGAACTACAGAAAATCGTGTGCCGTTATTGCAGGCTACCACTGCTCTTAGATGCACTTGGAATGCTAAAAGAGCCTATGGATGAAGAGCCGATCTGGTATTCTTGGGGTCACAGTGCCTGCTTAACAGGAGAGGAACTTTGGGTTCAAGTACTTTGGACAGGCGGAGCAGCCAGACTGTAGTGATAGTTGCTGGCCTGCTGCACTCCTGTAGTCTTGAATTATCAGTCTTATGTTAATGATTCTGCTCTGATTTTTGGTGATCATGTACCGTCAGCAATGTGTAGATGCTTACTTGACGAAATGTCAGCTTCTCTAGTGTCTCAGAAGGAGGATATGGTTTTCTGTAAGATGCCAGGAATGGACCCAAATCACTGAACGTTTCTGAGATGAAAAGTAGTATTCACCAGAAGAAATTCTATTATACACCTTGAAGTGCTTTGCTTTCCTATTAATTTTCTGTTTTCTTTCATACTAATAGGAAGGGTTGTAGTGCTTTTTCTCCTCAGAACATAGCGAGACATTCTTGCAGAAATTGAATTTGATGGAGTTACCAGAACCTAAGAACATGATCCATACTTTGTTATATGTTTTTTACTGAATAGTGATAAACTCAGTTATTTTATGGACTTCACTGAGCAAATCCCCATGTGTTTCACTGAGACATACACCATACGTGTTCATTTGTAAATCTGAAACACACACAGGAATGCAGAGCATAGCAGAGAGAAGTACTTCTAGCTTGTGATTCCAATCATGAATGTGTTCAATTTTTCCATTAAAATTATCCACTGAGGGTTTAAAAACTGCTGAGAATGCAAGACTGAGTGTGGAGGGAATCGAGATGATTTATTCCTATGTTATTATTAAGTAAGTCAACCAGAAATCTGCTCACTTTACACCTGATTAATATGCCGCACACTGTGACTAAGTGTGCTTATTTAACCACACCTGTTTGCACTAGGAGAGGATCACTCATTTATACTGAGATGTGACCTTTCCAAGCTAATCACAAATGTCTGTTCACTAGAAAAATACATGGGTTATGTGCATTTTTAGTACGTGTTTCCTGGCTCTTTTGAGTGTCATATGGTAGAAAAAATACTGACAATAGTTTAAAGCGATTTGTGTACTCCTGTGCCCGGGAACCATGGCAAAGCCATTGGGATTTGGAGCATCTAAATGAGAGGCCTGTATTTAAATTTCTGTGGTGGCCAGTTGCATGAGTACACTTTTGGTGTATAAATGCAGACTTTGGATTTTTCAGCCCTTTGTGCCTGGTGCTTCCCCAGCGAGCCAGGGTAATAGAACACAGTGCCCAGTTTTTGCAGTAACTTAATGGGAGATATTTCAGACTTCTGCCGCAGTTCAAAACAGCCCAGCTGGGACTTCTGGACTTGGTTTATGGCTGTCCTCTCCAGGACCTCTGCGCGTAGTTCAGGGGAATTGAGCTGGCATCAGCTCAGCCTGCTGCTGTGTTTTCCCTTGTATTGCCAGATCAGCTGCACCGAAATACACTGTACTGATCTCAAGCCAGTGTAGGGGGGGTGTCGTGTTCCCAGTTATGGTTGTTATACCAATAGCAACATTAATGAAAACTCAGCCTTGCCCTATGAATACATAGTGAAGTTTTTCATCAGTCCCAGGGGGTAAGATAAATATATGAATTGAAAAGATTCAGTGTTTCAAAATAATCTAACATTCCTCTCAAGCATTTTTTCTTTTCACTTTCCCTGAAACCTTAATCTCTAAGAGGAGCGATGCATGGTTTCCATCTAGCCTGATAAAGGAAGATTTTATGTCAAGGCTTTCCATAGTATCTTAGTATCTTGCCGACACACTATGTCCAGCTTATGTTGGCGTTAAGCCTGGATTCTGCAGTCTCTTTATCACATTTTCAGTCTCAGAAATTGCAGATCAGAGAGGCTGGACCTCACTGTGTTTGAAAGGCTGTTTTCTAAGTGTGATTTTATCTTGTTTGGGAGTTTTCCATTCAGAATCTCATTAAAATATTCATGAGTTCTTTCTCTTGACTAGAATCATTACGAAAATGCTTGATGCCCAGTGGTGTAGCTCTGCACTTTCCTTCTTGCTGGATCTTTTATTATTCCACGTATTCCTAATCTGATAATTTTTTTACTTCTGTAAATTAGCAGTTTTAAATACCATTACTGGGAAAGATCAAACTGCAATATCAAAGAAAAAAGCTTCATTATGAGTGTGCTGAAAATTACAGGAAACATTTATACCTTTGTTGTCTTGTTTTTCTTGGAATTATGATACCTGTAATTTGGTAATAAACATGGAGCTTTAAAAGCCTGCTGGGCTTTCCTGGCTCATATTTCACCAAAGTTGATAAACAAAAACTCCCTGCTTCAGCCTGTACAGAATTGAGCCAAAAAAAGGAATTACGACAAAGATGGTAGAACTTCCAATCCCAAGATTTAATTTCTTTTCATTTATTAGCTTTCTAACTTGTATAAACAAAAGTATTTTGCTTTGAGCAAGGCAGAGAAATAAAAGCAACTCTTCGCTTACGCCATCTTCTGGAGGACACCATAGAAATATGCTATTTTGTATTCTAGATGTTGTGGTTTAGCTACACAAGTAAGTTGTAACATTCAAGTAAGGAGGTGATTTCTTACCTGAGACTGGCACTGAAAGTCCTCACGATGAACCTTCCAGGATTTGTGTGCAGATATTCTGCAGCATGGAATGGAACTGGAAGTTTTTAGAATTTCTTACACGTGAGATGTAACATGTCCTTAGGGCTTATTGTAACTGGGGCTGAGCTTAGTATAGTACTGAAACAATTGTAAGAAACCTTCTTTAATTACTTCCAGTTTACTCTTAGAAAAACAGCTTGCAGAACCAGCCTGTAACTTGGAGCATGCATTTGGAAATACCTGCTCCTCCTTTTACAATGCAAAAGAGTTTATTTAATAATTATATGGATTTAGGGTATAGTTTTACTGCCTATACAATGTCTTGTCATTGTCCTTGCCAAACTGAATTCTACATAGACTGTTGAAATTTGTTTCAATTACTGAAAATGTAAAATATTACAATAGATTTCAAGGCTGAATTAAAACATCTGTGTAACCTATAGTTTTGTGAACTGGTGGTAAAACTATCCTGTTAGTTTAGTCAGACTATTTTAAAGCCTCTGAAGCTCCTTTAGTATTCTTTATCTTGTACTCATTATTCAGTAGTTATATGCCAGACTTTGTAGTTTGTTTACAGTAACTATCATTCATTATTTAGGTTTATAGCTGTGTTATGAATTCTAATATAAGGTGTACTATTTTCAAAAGTTTATAAGTGGTATAGGATCCTGTTACCTTTTTTCCCCTGTATTTTTTATACAACTTTATTTTAAAATCACTCAGATACCTTTTAAAATACCACATCAGATATTAAAACTACATAATAAAGTAGTCAGTTCTTCAGTGTCATCTCCTGTTAAGTTTGTTAATTTTCTTATTGAAGCAGTCTGAGTAGATGAGCTTCATTCACATGTTTCAGCAGTGCAGTCTGATGAAAACAGCTGGATTACTGTGCTGAAGTAAACAAATTGTGTCCCTACAAATGAAGAGGATCTCAAGAAATATAGATATATTTGTGCCTCAGAGATATGAATGTGTATTTTTGCAGATTTAAAAACTAGTCTGAACTGTTAGGCAGTTCTCGGTGCCTCATTCATTGCAAGTACTGCGAGCAACAAGACTAACGAGATCTGACTGGTAGTGGTTACTGTCAGTGTCTTTTGCAAAAGAAGAAGGATCTGTTATGATTTTGTAGCCTTCTTTGCTGTAATGAATTTTTACTAGGATTCTTGAATGGCATTTAGCATACTCTGTCATGGCCCACACTTTCTGCAGGTATTGTAGGATTTAAAATGACCCCATTGTTGCATACATTTTTAGGATGCTTTATACGCGATATAAATAGACTTGGTGAATACACTGGTGGCCTTAATTTCCTGTGTCACTGGGATTATGAGCTTCCAGGGAAGCAAGGATACTGGCTGCTTGTCTTGTATTCTGTACTTTAATTTCCAATGGGACGTAGTCATGCTTGCCACCTAGAAATGAGCTCTGTGAGTAGAGCCCCATGCTGACACCAATGTGTCATGTCTTGCAACAGGAACAGCTCCTTAGAGCTGGGCCAAGTGAGGGTTGGAAATGTCAGAGCAGGTAGCTGTCTTGTCCCTCATTGGTTGTAGGGCTCCTGCACATGGCTTGCTTAAACATCTTCTTAAATCATTAAATCATTACCCAGTCCACTGAAGTACTTGTCATAGCTATTAATTGCCATGCTGCATTCCACAGAGAGTCTCTCAAGCCCCATGAGAGCTGGCAGGGTTCTAAAATCCCTGTAAAAACAAGAAATACCAAAACAAGGGGTTCTGTATGCTCACTTGGATGGGCACTTCTGGGAACCCAGGTGTCACAAGGAGTTTGGTTTGATTTTGTTCTGCTTTAGGGAGCTGGGGAGCCTGTCTTTGCTCCTCATGAGTAACCTCATGGAAATACTTGAAATTACTTACATGAGCAGCAAGTAAGAACAGGTTTTGCCTTATGGTTTTGTGTTAACCTGTGTCTCTTAAGAATCCTGTCACATTCATTAACATTCATCTATATACTGTGGTCTTTGTGCCTTCGCCTTACTGTATAAACAGGTCCTAAGAGCTTTTTCCCTGTGTTTTATTAACAAAGGGAGGAAAACAAATAGTAAAAGAGAAAACTTTTACTGACTGTTAGATAAAATTATATATTATAATTTGGTAAAATGTGGCATATCTCGCAAATGATACGTTGCAACAAGCAGCAAGCATTGGTATTTGTCACTTACCCTGTTAGATTAATGTATATGTATAGCATTCTGTGTTAGAATATACGAGCCTGAGCCAATAGTTAATGCCAGTCTTTCTTAAAAACTCTCTGAACAAATACATGCAGTAAGCTAAACCTTTCCTTCCTTGCTGACTGAGTTAGGGCATAGTCACTTTGTGTACAATGGGCAGGGTCTAGCAAAATTGGACCCTTACCCTAGTACCTACGGTAATTCAAATTAGTAAAAAAAGAATAAATTCATGACATCAGGGCTCCATGTGCTATGACTTTGTTGTGGTTCAAAACTTGGCCTTAATTAATTATCAGAAATGGAGGAGGAAGGAGGTGGCGAAGAGGACAGGAAAGGAAGAGGTAGAACACCAGAGTGTTTGAGGCTAGTCTGGATACCGGTCATTAGAGCACTTTTCTGAGAGGTGGTTCTGCTCTTTTCATACATTTTATTATTATGTAGCAAAATAGTATATAAAGCAAATTGCAGGATAGATATTAACAGGTATCCAGTGAATAATTTGGTAATAATATAGACATAAATAAGTTTAATCTTTGTTACTAAAGAAACACATTTTGTATGTATCTGAAAAATACCTTAACTTCCTGCTTTTATTATAATGTGCTAGATGTCACATCTTCCATGTTACTTACCTAACCATAAAGTTAATGAGTCAATGTGTAAACTGTAAATAGGACTTAGCAGGTGTGTGACAAATTTTGAAAATCAGTCCATATTTATTTAGATATACAAACGAGGACTTCAGATTTTACATTTACTTGAAAACATTGGTGACTGTGTTTGATGTTAATTCAGTTAAGTTAAATTTGGAAAGTTAAAGGCTTACCCCTTTTTAATTCTACAGTTCAACATTTGAATAGTTTTGTACATAAAATTCTAAATGACCTCATTAATTTCACTGAGATATTGTGGCCTGTCTTGAGGGCTGTTTCACTGGCTTGGATTATTTTGTGCATGTTAATGGCAAGTGACTTGCCATTTAGACACCATTCAATTAGTACAATTAAAATAAAAGTAACTTTCCCAGAATACTTCTGAACCTCCACTATGAATTTGCCAACAACTAATATAGCTTATCCAGTTGGAAAGGACAGATGAGTATTTAAGTCTAATATTAATCATGGCATTTTACATAGCTAAGTAAAGATAATGAAACTTCTTTTCCTTGGTCTCTTTTCCTTACATCTCTCCTTAAAGAAAAACATATATTAATAAGTTTATGCAAGCTGAAAGGACTTAAACTGTGGTGTTAAAAATTAAGAGGTAGAGGTGATGATGTAGGAGAAAATCTGGGGTGATGTGATTTTGTGGAGGATTTAATTCTCAGGGAAACATTGGCCCTTTTAAAATGTCTATCACAGCTGAGAGTAAGGCTGACAAATTGAAAAGGTTAGTAATCTAATGACTCAGTGTTTTCCCAACATCAAGAGTAATTATCAGCTGAGAAGTTCAAAAGACTAACCCTGAACTCCTTTGCTGATGATGTCAATAGAAAATTGAAAAACCTTCAATTCCTTGCATCCACAGATACTTTAATGGAGGCTGCATTCATCCATTGTGACTGCTTTCACCTCTAGGTAGCTCTCCAAAGTAAGAGAGCTCACTGACAATCACACTTATATAGAGTTTTCTCAGTTGGGATATTTTGCTTTTTTAGACATCCCTATAAACTTAGTTTTTCATAAGCAGATCTATTGTTGAAAATTTTGTAGGAAAGGTTGGCTTGAAGAGTGGATACCATTGTTAAAGCTGATAGAATAGTTTTCAAATAGATTATGAAAAGCAATATAATTGCTTTGAAAAATGTGATATGAGAGAAAGTTCTCTGCCTTTCTACAAACTCTAGCTGCAGAAAGGATGATAGACCTTCATCCAAAGCTTGCTGAAATCAATGGGAAACTAACAGGCTTTGGCCACATTCTCCCTTTGGTTTGAATTGGTACACAAGTCCAAATTAATTTGTGACTTGACTTTATAAATTTGACTGGAGCTATCATAGGTAACTATTTCAGTCTCTATTTTAGTGTTGTCGGTTAAAACATTTTGCAAGCTATTCCTTGCAAGAATGAAAAGAAAGGGGAATATTTGTGATGCATTGAGCTAGGGTTTTTTAAATCATGCTATGTAAATAACATACATAAAAACCAAAAACAGTAAAGAGGAGGAAATACAAGTTACATCCATAGCAATGGAAATAGCTTTAGGTGTAACTTGTGATAACTTCTCAATGAGGAGAAATCATCTCTGAATACAAGAACATACACAACTTGCAGTGGCTCCAGTGGGGCAAGGAACAAGCTTTGTGCCCGTCTCCGCTTGTCACTTACAACTTCTGTCAGACTGATTAAAAGTTTCCATGAGCTCAGGTCTGCTGCTGACTCACTCTGCTGTAACTGTTACGTGTCACTGGAAGCTGCACAGATCATCTGGGAATCCACACTGACAACCCTCTTGTTTTGAAAGTTACATCTGGTTAGCATAATATATTTAGTTTCTTTGCTGGTGATCGGTTTATTTAAATTATTCGGTATTACTGCTTTTAAAATGAAAGATGAGTTTCTTTGTCAAAAATGTATGGAAGTACTCCATGACTGCTTCTACAAAAATCACAACCTCAGCCAGAATATTTTTTTAAAAGGTGGAGCATACAGCTTAGGTCACTTAAAGTTCAGTTTAGTGGGGTGCAACACACCGTGGCACAGAGTTTTGTCTTAAATTTGTAGGTTCTTGTAAATCAGAAAACCAGCGAACAGCCTAGTGCCTTTTTTCATACCATGAGCATCCCTTCCTCAGACAACATGTGGGAGTTAGACTTTACTGTGGAGAGTGGTGACACTGACTATGCCAGGGCGTTTCATCAAGGCACAGAATCCCAGAAGAGTTGCAGCTGGCAGGCAGCCCTGGAGCTCCCCCATACCCCCCTGCTCAGGCAGGGTCAGCAGCAAGCAGGCTGCCCAGGACTGTATCCCATCGGGAAGTGTATATCTCTGAGGACGGAGATCCACAGGCCTTTTATAGGCCTGCAGAAAGCTGACTGTATAAAGGACATGAGTCTGTATCCATCCTTTGTCAGTATTGTGTGAAATTTGTCATAATCTTCTTTGAAATTATTGCGAGGTTCATGAAGATTTGATTTTTTTTTTTCCCTCTCTTCTAAAATGCAATATTCATATTGGGGGTAAAAAAAGAAGAACATTTTTCTTACTCCATTCCAAGACTGAACACAGAAAGTATCAGACATCTCACAAGAGAGATGGATTTTATGGTAACTCTGGCATTATTTTTCAGCTCCCATATATTGATATAACTTGGTCTGACTTTAAATAACTAATGGAGTTACTGGCTGAATCCAGACAAACTCTGAAAATTTTGAGGCTCAGTAATCATCATGCCTAGAGGGAAACAGTTCCGAATGACCTTCCACTTTTCATTATGTCTTTATGCAGAGGATATCTCAGAAGTTGGTGGGAGAATGCCCTGCTATCTCAAAATTGGGTGTCTGATCCTTTTCCATACATTTCTTTTTCTCTGATTTCTCCTCAGTGCCAAAATACATTCTTCATAGGTTTTATAAACAACTGTCAGATCTTTTAGGTCACAATACAGAAGCTTTCTGCCCCTGTGTTGGAAACTCATCCTCTAGTTAGAAACGGTCTCAGAACCTGGTGAGCAGTTGACAAAAATAAGAGTTTGTTATGAAAACTAAGTAATGATTAATGTCTTTACAGGAGACCAATGTGTTTGTTTCACTTCTTGTCAGTGTAACACAGGCTGTTACACTACTAATTCAGCCCTTACTTGTGTGAAAAATAACCTTATTGAGAACCACTAGGTCCCTGTTACGTAAATACTCACAAATTATATTGAACTGACTGGAGAGGGAAATGGGTTTTGGGAGGGATGTATGGTTTTTTCTTCAATACCGCATTTTCTTAAGCTCAACTAGTAAAGTTTTTTTATCAGTGCCCATCTTAGTTTACTTTGTGCAAATATATGAGATGATAACCAAACATCAGATTATACTGTGTGGTTTAAAAGGGAAGGTCTTCTATGTGACCTGAATTTTGAGCTGATAGTTACAGATAAAGGCACTCAGGCAATTGCCAGCACCTGCAAAGCGAACTGTTGATGCTGTTGCTGCTCTGGGAGTAGGATCAGCCCAATGTTGGCATGTTAAAATTGGTGGTAGTTTTGACAGGCTATGGAGAATATTCCTGAGGAGTGAAAGTAACACAAGATAGCTTTGGGGTTTAACTGTTTGTGTTTTAGCAAAGGTTTTGTGGAACTCCTGGGGGAAGGACGATAGTGTACATTACCCAGAATGTTAATGCTGTGCAGAAACACCAGAGCTAGAGATGGGTAACCAGCAGAGCAAGATGTAAGTGTCTTGGCAGAGTGCAAAATAGTGTAGCCGCCTTGCTTTGTGTACCTGAGGGAGCTGACAGAGAGAAAGCCCAAGTGTCTCTTCATGTTGCATTGCCTCATGATCTGGTGACCTTTGGCCTTGCATAGTGGTTTTTATAAATACTTTACAGACAAAAATCCAATTACTGAAAAGTGAAGTTTGTTTAGAAGAACCTGAAACTAAAAAGCATCATAATCTGAAGTGAACATTTCCTTTCTCAAACACATACCACCTAGTGAGAGATATTTGGAACGTACAACTGATTTCTTTTGTAATCTGCAGTATTCCTTCCTTGCCATTCTTCAGATTTGATGAAAACACTGTCCTTTTGATGAGCTCATACTTCAATTAAACATCTCCATCAAAAAAAAAAAAATTCTTCTGTAAGAAGAAAGATTTCATTTTGTATTCCAGTATCCTCTTCTACTACCTTTTTCACCCTTTCCAATACAAACTCAGTCATCCTTTACATCAGCAAAGCTAACAGACCTTTTTACTGTCACTCAAAATAAATTAGCAGCCCCATCTTTGCTCAGTACTGGAAAAAACACTTCAAAAACACATGCACATTTGGTTACCCTTTGGGGAAGAAGTTAGAGGCTATGGCTATGTTATGGAGTGTGATTTTTAGGGTCTCCAGAACACAGCTATTGCAGAAAGCAGTGGCGAGAGCCAGCACATGCATTCTCAGCCCATATGACTTTTCATGTCTTTTCAAATTTATTAAATCTATGGAAAAGAAACATTTAGTGTTGTTTTCAACGGTCTTACAGAATATCTGAAATCCACTGAATTTGCTTTATATGCTGTATTTGTTTTACAATATTAGTTGTGGGTTTTTTCAGCTTTACCCCAGACTCTCTTTTTTCCTATTTTTCCAAATTTTTCAATGCTTCAAGTCAGAATAGAAGTCTTCCTACGGAACTCCCAGGAAAATCGCTACACTCTAAGCCACAGGAGCCTTCCCTAATGGGTGAGCTTAAGAAATTTCCCTGTAGAGTCTTTCTTTCTCATTCAGGCTGGTGAAAGGCTGCCATCTTCCTGCAGAGCTGCTCCTCTCCTTGGAGCTGCTCCTCTCCTTGGGGCTCCTCCTCTGGGAAAGAGCAGCATGTTTCTGCTACTCTGCTTATTTGGAGAAGGAATACTAGTCTGCTGCACAAAAATCATCTCTTCCTTTCAAGTAAAGACCCTTAAAGTGTCTGTAACATATGTGGAGAATAGACAGGATTCCCTTTTTTTTTTTAGAAAAAAGATGTTTTCTTTGATTTTACATGTGGTAAGCTGTGTCCTGTGCTTTGCCCACATTCTTTGGGTATCATTTATGATAGCATTTATATTTGAGGTTTCAGGGTAAAGCCACACTTAAAACACTGGCTTCCTTGCAAAAATATTTGGTGAATAATAGTATCTTTCCAAGAAACGAGTCAGTGCTAGAAAGAGAATAGTTTTGTTGGTACAGGTAAAAGCAAATAACCAGCAAATACAAGTTCTTAGACCTCTAGAGGCAGAATTTGGTTCCAGAGCTTTTAATCTTCACTCATTAAAACTCGATTTCATCCTAACTCCTGGGGCTGAATTTCCTGGTCTGCTCATTCAGCCTTCCTTGAAGGTGAGTGGGAGAGAATATGATGAGGAAGTAATAATGGAGAGAGAAGTGAAGGGCTAAGGCAACCCACTGCAGAGCTCTTGAGACTATACAGCAGGCAGTGAAATGTGCAAACAGTATTACAAACGGCTCTTGCGGTCATTAATTTTATTACTATTGGAGAAAGTTCTACATATACAGCTGATTTTCCTGCTGCTTCCAGATGGGGTCATAGCTGGGTCACTCAAAGGCATATGCTTTCTTCCTTCTCTTTTTCCCCTCCTTTCAGAAAGGAATAATTGTTTCTTCCCAGCTGTTTGGATTCTTCAGTTAACTCTCTCAGTGCAGTTTTCCACAGGAGTGTGGTATTACTGCTGCCCAGCTCCTGGTAGATTGCACAACATTTGCTTTTTCTCCAATATGCTACATACATTTTGCAGTGTCTAAAATAGGAGTGATTACCGAGCACAATGTTACATTTACTGGATTTGTTCAGTGATTAGGTGTGATCATGCTAATACAGCTGCATTACGGGTGTTCTACTACTAGTAGAGCTGTGCAGCAAAATTAAAAGCATTCATATCATGCTGTTCCATGAATTATATTCATAGCCTGCTGTGCTCTCTATTAGAAAGCAAACAGTTACTGTGAGGAGGTGTACTGAAGAATTGCCTCCCTGCTAGCAGTCTGTCTTCTCCTATCAATTTGGTGAGCCAGGGGCTGCTGAATAAAAGTGACATTGTGAAGTGTCTTGTCTCAAGAGAGCAATTATGCCACACCTAGCAGAATGTCTTACTCTCCATGTTATCTAGAATTGAGCTTCTCTCCACTTTGGTAGCTGCAGATTTTACTACCATCTCTCTGCCTTGCCATCCGCCAGAGAAATAACACCTTCCTGACTAGAACTGACCCTTTCTCCTCCTTGTATACTCTGCATACTTAATACCCCTTTCCTCTCAGCATTGCCATCCTGGAATTATTATTTTATAATTGCTTGTTTCTCTTCTAGTTGGTCCCACTTTGGATGTTTCCTGAATAACAGCACATAATCATCTCTGTTAGTGTGCATACAGTGCAACCCAGGTGGATTCATTCTCATCTCTCAGCCATCTTGTTTATTGCCAGCCTCACTGAAGTGCTGGCAAGGTTTTCATTTCCCATTGGCATGCTTTTTATAGGCTTCTGAACATCTTGCGGAAAGACGCACACCATGATTATACCTCACCCAGTGGACACTTTTGGGTTTACTGACTTTTAGCTCCATTTGTCTCTTACTAATTCTGTAATTCTCCAAAAACGTCCCGCTCATTGCAGTCTCGGTTCACTGTCTGTATTTACAGCATGGAACCAAAAACCTAAAGCTGGGGAGCTCTGACAGTGGGCACTGCTTAATACTGGCCCATCTGCTCAGAGAGGCACTTCCTCATGGAGGGACAGGCTGTGACGTGCTACTGCGAGTAACGATAACCCATTGGTTTCAAAAGGAGCATCTGCACAGCAGGGTTCTGTTTTGCTTGAGTTAAAGCCGGTGCAGTCTAGCCCATAATGAGCACATAAGTTAAATCATATTTTTAGGTTTAATGGAATTACTCATGATTTACATTGCTCTAATTGCTCCAAATCAGTAAGCACCCTTTTCCTACAGCACAGCAGTACAGCTGCAGCGGAAATGGATTAAGTATAAGAGTATCTGCCTTTTATTAGAAGCCACCATTGATTTAATTCATCTGAGGCAAATAACTAGATGAAATAATTAGCTGCAGTTTAACCGTCTTGTATCTGAAAGTGATGTCTGAGTCCAATAGACCAAAAATGATCATTTAGTGTGACATCTTTTAAAAAGTCTGTTAAAAAGTTCTAGAAAAAAATAAAACATTTTCTTTCACATGCTGTTGAGGAGTAAATTACAAAGACATTTATGGAGTTTTACATATATACATTTGTGCCTGGCACAGAGGTTATATCACCTTCTGAAATGAAATATTTGTACAGCTGCTGTAATAACTTTGTCTCTCTTGAGTGACAAAAGGAAGCAAAACCATAAGTCAAAGCTTAGCTTAGTGCAAGGTGTGAAAATAAAATGTGACTCATACACTAAATAGGATAAATTTTTAATACCCTGTTTATTGGTTGTGTTTTATGAATGGTGAATATTGGATTCTCTTTACAAGCATTTCTGAATTGTTACATGCAATGCGTCTCTTAGAAATCCCTTCATGGACTGTCGGGTAGTGCTGACTCTTCCTTTAAAGAGACATCGTTGTGCAGTGCTGTTTGAAATGAGGCCAGAGAGGAGATTTCCATGCCTAGTGTATTTTCTCTGTGTGATCATTCCTTAGCAGAAAGAATTCACACCCAGATAAAGAATATATACCTATATTGCAGAGGACAGTATTTGTATTAGGAACCTCCCATAATTCAGGAGGCTAAATGCGGAGAAGAAAGGGAATAGGTAGTAAGGATCTTAATCTACAAATTCATGCCTGCATTTACACAGTCCAAACCAAGGACACAGCAGCAGACAAAGGTGTCTTTTTCTTTCTCTTGGTTTCTGCAAGATCATTACCTGTGGCTTTTTGGCAGTGCTGTATTATTCCATTCTAGCACTGTTTCTTTAGAAAATTTGGGAGAAGGTGGGTTATGATGACACTGTCTACCTCTCTCCTGGCTTACCTGTCCTTGCCACCCTCTGACGTAGTTGAGTCTGTTCACCAATTTCAGGGAAATTTGGGAGTGAAATGACAATTGCAAAGATAGTGTTCCTGTAAGTTTTGAAAGATTGCAATATAAACTCATCCTTTAGAAGAGATCAAAGAATCTAATTCAGATTCATTTGCCCCAGCCACTAGAGAAGTTTCAGAGCTTAGACCTTACTGGGCATGCAAGTCAACTACCTGGAGGCACAGCTGTGTGGAAAATCATGCTTCTCTTTGTAGAGTTGTTATTTCTTACTACAACCGAATTCTGTCTTTAGTCTTAAGATGAAACTGATCTTTCTGTACATGTTTTATCGGAATTTATCAGTCATGTTAAAAAAAGATAAATAAGAAGGGAAGCTGCTTGAATTCATCGCTCCTAAGACCTTTGGTTTATAACTGTGAAATGACCAGAGGAAAGAACATTTCACCGTATTGTAATTTATGGTAAAAGCTGCCACAGAGAATGGCAAGGTGCAGTTCATATAATAAAATACATTCTGTGGGAAGATAAACTGAAGTGAGCAATATGTCATCTGCCTTGAATGGGTATGGCGATAAATAAAAGTGACTTTCTTCTTAAAAACACTGACGAGCATTTCCTTCCAAATACAAATGGAAGGCACAGAATGGACTGCTCTTATCAAAGTTTCCAAAAAGCTACAGAGAGGCATAGAGGCTGTATATGCACAGGCAATAAAGCAAGGTCAGTAGAGTATGTGAAGAGGGTTGTACTGAGGGAACTTTCAGAAAATTTGTGGTTGATATCTGCCATGAGGGCTATTGGACATCCAGTGTGGGTATAATGACTCAGGATACAGGAGAAAAATTTTCTGAAGTAGGGAAAATAAATTTCCCAAGCATCATTAAAATTGTTTCTAAACACCCGGCAGTAATGTAGCAAGAGCTAATGAAGATGACACAGGCAATGGAAACAGGGAATTTAGGAATGAAGGTAACTGATCACATATCAGGAAGCACTAAGACATGCCAGAGTGAATGAAGCTGGTTTCCCACAGTTTAGCATCCAGGTTAATTGAAATTTCAGCTGAAGCTTTAGGGTTGGAGTATTTATAAAGCCTCTGCTTTGTGTTCACTAGTTTCTAGTGAAGAAGAGGGAATTCTGCTGCAGCCTGCTGTAATCTGTCTCCTCTGATTGGCTGCTCATTTTCGTAAAACTTGTTGGAAATTAATAGCTTTGACACCATCAGACTGAGATGAAAAAGATCATTTTGTCAAAATGAATTGAGGGATGGGGAGTGGAAGAGAGAGACATGCGCACGCATATATCCACACTCAGGCAGTGTGGTCATGTGTTTCCTGAGGAAGCCAGGCTAAAAAATAAAGGTCCAAACAAGAGTGAATGATGCTTCTTTCTCTTCTTATCTCTTGACTGTACTTCTGACCAGGCTCACACTGTTAATCTTAAGATTTAGAACACTGTCCTTAATTTAAAGTTGACTTGCGGGGGCAGAGGTGACTGTGATTTGTAAATAGAAGGAAATGAGCCCTGGCCTTTAGCTGGCACAGGACAGATTAACAATCAATAGTCCAGCAGGACAGATAAATCACAAAAGCCAAGTCAAATCCTGTACAGTTAAAGGCCAAATGGATGGTCCAGATCCAGGACCATGCCTTGTGTGGAAGGCAGGATGGATGCTCCTCTCTTTTGCAAATTTCTGACATGAGGGTTGACAGTTGGTCCTGATAAATAATGCAGAATCCTCAAAAGAGAGGCAGCTGCAGTGTGAAAGGGAGAACGGAGAGGCAAAGCTCCTGGTCAGGCTGCGTAGGAGGAGCGTGGCTTTACAACAGGTCCTGCAATGAGGACAGTTCTATGGCTGTATGGGGCACACAGGGTTGACTGGAAGACCTAGCCTGGTTTGGGGCATCAGCCTTCCCAGGGCCATGGCAGGGCAGCTTGAAAATTGGAAATGAAGGAGGGGTTATTCAGATAAGTTGTCATTGCCCTTAGCTCTGATCCTTGTATTGTGGGCTCTTGTCACACAACACAGCTGTGGCTGTGCGTTCTCTTCCACTGCCTGTCCTGTTTGGGGCACAATTGAGAATTGCTGCGTCCAACTCTGCCCTGCCCTGGCAGGAGGGAAAAAAACACTTCAGCAATCCAGCTGTTGGCTTGACACAGCTAATGCATTTCAAAGTGGGTGGAATCGAGCAAGGATCAGGTTGTTAATAACACAGATTTCTAAATGAGTGGATTTGTAATGTTACCCAGACTAGCAAGTAATTCCAGCAGCCTTACAACATCACCCTTAATCAGAAAATATTTGTCCCGCATCCCATCGCATATTTGAACTCAAAGTGGTGCCAAGAAGAAAAGAGAGGCAGAGTCCTCCAAGAAGATTGAATTGAACCTATCTGTCCACTTAATATCTGAGTGTTGAAAATTTTGTCAGCTTATAAGTTTCACCAGTATTGCACTTTCTCAAGAGAAAACATTCAAAACGTGCCAAAATGCACTTGGCTGTGATCCTATCCATGTATTCAGCTAGAGCAGATAGTCAGCATTTGATGCGGGTCAGATTTGAATCACGCAGGGAATGAAAGTTTTATAAACCCCAGACTGAGCTGAGATACCACATAGGCAGGCAACACCTGGCTAAGATGAATGGCATTTACCTGTCATTAATGAAAGGTTGTCACTATGTAGCTGTACGGTTAGCATCCATGTGCAGTGTATGTACATACACACGCACACTTGCAGTGGGAGTAGGAATACAAAAAGGCAGAGCAGGCACACCCCTTCTGTTTCATCTTCATAAAAGGCTCCTGCGGCTTTTCCCCTTGCTAAGCTTGGAGTACAGAAGTACGAAAGAATAAAAGCAGCACTCTAGCTCATGATGCACAGCCCTGGAGCAGCCATGGGCTTTACAGGAATGACATTTACAGCTGACATCAGATCTGAGTATTTGCATTGGATTTCAGTGTCAGCATTGGAGGTGTGGCTTAGCAGGGACAGTGTTTCAGTCTTCTGATCCAGCTAAGAGGCAGCTCCGGCTGAGAAGATACTCACTCCCCTCGTCTCTGCTATCCTGCTTGCATCTGACTCCTCCCTCCTGCAGCTCAGAACAGCGCAGGGTGAATCCAACAGCCTCTCATTTCTACTATGTTTCTCCCCGAGCTACTAGAGCTTGAACATACCTGATATTCTGCCTTCGTTTCACCTGAACTCGTGAGTAAGGCACGTTGCCTGATATCTGTCAAAAGTGAATGGCATGTTATTACCTGAAGAGCCTAAATTAACCATCTTCCAGTACTGAAGGGATTATGAAGAACTGCATTTTTTTCAGCACCTTTGATACTTCATTGTTGCCTGAATTTTCGAGAGCATGAGTTGTTCTGGTTATCAAGGGTGCTTTCACCTGAATATTTCTTCATTGGATGCCACAAAAGAGAGTCTAGGTTAACAAAGAAACTTGTGATGTGGAGCTAACTGTTCAGGTTTCAGCTAGTGAAAACTTGCAGAGTCAGTGAGAAGGCAAAGAAAAAAATTTGCCAAGGACGATGTCGGTAACGCCTAGTAATTTGTCACTCAATGGGACAAGCTTCTTCGCTGAAAATCATAGCATTATGGATAAGCCTAGCGAGCAGAGAACTTTGAATGTCTTTCTGTTCTGCTTGACTTTCATCATTGCATTCACAGCACTTCTGGGCAGCATTTATTCACTAGTTTCCCTGCTGAAAATGCAAAACAAAACCACGGTTTCAATGATTGTGACCTCTTTGTCAATAGATGATTTGATCAGCATCGTGCCAGTGATTATTTTCATGCTCACCCAGTGGTCAAGTGACGTCCTCCCCCAGCCTCTGTGCACCACCTCAGCGCTTATATATTTATTCCAGGGAATTTCTAGCAACCTGAAAGGGTCTCTTATAGTTTCTTACAACTTCTACACCATCAATAAAACGGAGACAATGAGCTGCAGCACTTCCAAGCGACAAGTGAGCATGGTATGGGCCATTCTTACCATTTGGATTGTCAGTTTGCTGATCTGCATTTTGCCTCTCTGTGGTTGGGGCAAGTACATCCCCACCTCCTGGGGTTGCTTCACTGACTGTGCCAGTTCCTATATCTTGTTTTTATTTATTGTCTACTCGCTGTGCTTTTGCCTCCTCACAGTGCTGTCTGTTCCTCTAACTTACCAGCTGTTGTGCTCAGATGAGCAACAGCTATTACACATTGATTACCAGGAAATCTCTCGAGGCTACATCACCCCTGGGACACCTGCAGGCTGCAGTACTGCTACCCCATCTCTGTCACCGGTGGACCCTGTGGATAAAACCCTGAAGCATTTCCAAAACGCGTGTCCAAGCTCGGAGGCAGTTTTTAGGAAAGGTGTGGCTGAGAGCGGTGCACTCGAGCCCCGTTGCATGCACAGCATACAGAGCAGGAGCTTCACGGTGGGCTTTGCCCAGAAACGGTTCTCGCTGATTCTTGCATTGACAAAAGTCATTCTCTGGCTTCCAATGATGGTAAATTGTCAGATTGCTTTACTTTCTCATGTTTACTTATATTTAAATGGGATGTGAGTTGGTGTGCCATGTATTGAAATAGATGAGCAGTAGCCATTGCAATTGTTCCTTACAGGATAGTTTGTGCCAGCAAAAGTCCTTTAAAGCAGGTCTCTGTCACTACATGAATTTAACTGGCTTTCAGCAGGTTTGGCAGAGCCTGATTCATCAGTATGTTACTCTATCATCACATCATTTGTATCACCTGAATAGAGGGATGAATAAGGTCCACCCTTTTGTATTGCCAGCTGTCTGACAAGCATTTGCTCAGCATTATGGGGGTCTGTGAATTGTACTAAACTAGCTCTTCTGCCCCTCCTCACAGCTGTGAGTCACGTCCTTTGCCAGACTGGTTAAAAAATAGGAGTTTATTAGAAAAATGAGGTTTGATTGTATCTCTGTAATCTCTGTAGTACTGGGGGCAGGGGGAGGGAGTGCTGTCGTGTGCATGCACTACTATATTTGGAAACAGTTACATTCATGTATAGTTAGAAAGGAGTCTGTTGAGAACACGGAACATGGGTCTGGGGCAGTGTTATCCCAGTCCCCAGGATGTGTACAGAGTCAGCACCTGAGCTTCTCTCAAGGGAAAGAGAGCATTACAGAGCATCTGCAGTGCAGCCCTCTGTGGTGCTAAGTTCTCTCCTGTTCCCCACCAGGAGTTGGGGTTCCTCAATACCATGCAGGAGAGACTGCGTTAGCAGTGCCTTCTAAGTTGCTTGGATTGCGCGTTGCTTGTTTTAATGGTGCTCAGATGTATATATTTAGCTTAAGAAAGGGCTTTTCTGAGAAAGGCAGAATGAAGAGAGTCTCTTGTCGGTGTATTTTCTCTACTCTCTGTTCAAAACAAAATTGTTAGGCTCAGCAAACATTAATGACAACCTGTGTCTTTTACTTGTGTCGTATTAATGGTGAGATCTTCTGTTTATTCCTGGAAGTATCTCATGTGCCTGAAGTGATTTAAATTTCAAAATGCTCTGCCTTTCAGATACAAATGGTTGTCCAGCACATCACTGGTTTTCAAAGCCTTTCATTTGAGACGCTTAGCTTCCTGCTGACTTTGCTGGCTGCCACAGTCACCCCAGTATTTGTCCTGTCGGAACACTGGATCCACCTGCCCTGTGGCTGCATCATTAATTGCAGGAGGGATTCTTATGCAGTGTCTTCAGAAGAACTCAAAAGTAAGTATAGAAGGGTGACACGCAGCTGGAATGTATCTTGTAGTAAACAGGATAGGAAGTTAGTGTCAGTAGCAGTACTTTGTACTGCTTGAAATAATTTACGTGAATTATACAGACATTATTCAGAACAGTAAATGAGACTCACAACATTCGTGCAAGACAGCTGGAGGGAAATAGTGGATGCTGAGGCACAGAAGCTTGGCTGATTTTCCCAGGTCACTGTCAGATCTTCTAGCAGATTCTGATGGACTCTGAATCCCAGTTTTGCTCTCTTTTCCTACCCTGGGAAAGATGTATCTACCAAAATCTGACTTCTACTAATCAAATACATGGAACATGCTAAACATGTTTAACGTTGTGGGGGAAAAAACCATGCTAATTGCAAGCAAATTATAAGAAGGAGAGGAGCTATTGTTTGTACACCTGTGCTGTAGCTACTAACCAGAAATCACAGCAACACCAATAAGCAAAGAGCGAAGGACATGATTTATGGGAGGGGCCTGTATCTCAGTGTGTTCATGCCGCTTGTTGAAAGCTGAGGAACTCCTACACAGTTTTTGCCTAAAAATATTTCCCTGCATGTTTATAAAGTTTACCTTGGTGTAACAGAGGATGCCAGACCTTCACTGGTAACCTTCCTGGAATCTTCTAAAGCCCTGTTTTTCTCTGGGCCTCCATGTAAAACCAGCTGGAGGAGTCCCTGCACACGCTGACTGCCACAGCCTGTCTCCTGCAGTTACACGACTTTTGTTCTTTTCATAAAGAACTTGATCATGTGGTAATACTCTGTCAGAGAAACAGAAGAAGAAGAAGAAATACAGCAATCACTCCATGAACTTACTGCTAGTGAAAAACACATTTAGGCTTCTGTGAACATGAACAACATCATCATATTTGTGGCTAAAAGACTGCATAATGCTTTCCTGTAAATTTCCTGGCCACAGTTACTTATGAAATACATGAACATCGGAGACTGAGGTATCTGCACAGAGGGACTGCATTTTGAATTACAAATGAAAATACATTTCCAGTGTTCTTCTGAGAGAAGTGTTTCTTATTTAAATGTTTTATTGAAGCTTATTATACCTACTAATATAAGTTTAGTATCTTTATTAGTGATGAATTTACATTAATTACACACAAATGTATGAATTTATGTTCATGCATGTTTGCTTTCTGGGACAACTGAAAATGTATGAACTTAAAAAAATTCAGCTATTCAACAGTAGGTAATTATGGAAAGTTTGAAGGATAGAAATCTGCCACAGGATATTAAATACATCTGTATCTGTTAGATGTCTCTTAACATATAATACATATGTTCCAGTAAAAATATAGTAAGGAGGTGTACAAGGAAGGAGGATAGAGCAATAGTTGATTTTTTAATTTGCATTCATAATTATTATCAAGAATAACTTAACAGAAAAATAATTTCAATTTCCTATTTATAATACTGCAATTATATTAGTATATAAAAATAATAGATTTATGCATTAATCTTTCAGAAGTGAGAGTTGTAGTGCTAGAGTTTGATACACTTGTCCCTTGAGGCCTGGTCCAAGGGGAATTGAAAGTGCTGGCAAGTTTTATTTAGAAAGTTAGGAATAGAATAGAACAGAACAGTTCAGTTGGAAGGGACCTACAAGGATCATCTAGTCCAACTGCAGAAGTTAAGAGCTAAATGCTTCTGAGGATCTGGGTGTTGTTTCCCATTCTCTGGAGTTAAAAGTCCTCTGACATCAGTGGATGAATTCCTGAAATTCACTGCATGTTTAGGGAGAAATAAACTCCTGAATCCTAGAGAAAAGCCATTCTCATTCATGGCTTTCACTTGCTTTGAACACATTCTCCAAGTGCATAATGGCTTGTGCTGCAACTGATGCCGTTTTAACTGCTTTCCCAGAGAGGATGACTGCAGTTCATCACGAAGGCAGTTTATTTCAGATGTATTTGATAATGCTATTTAGAGAGATAAATATACAGCAGATGGAGAAGTAGCAGTTACAAAATAATTTAAAATAAATCTGTGACTTTTAGATATTTGTACTGAAGACTATTCTCAAGTTTTAATGTAATGACTGCTAAGGTCAGAATTTCACCCACAATTAAATATGATCTAGTAAGCACACAAACTGTTGAATAGAAACAAAGGTTGTATAAAGGTATCCCCATACTTTTTATTTTATAATTTAGCATGAAAGGTTTGGTGGGAAGATGATTTCATTAGTTAAATAAAAGGCACTTCTTTAGTTACTGCATAATGTAAGATGAAAAGGGAGAGTATGAAGAATCTCAGGTAATTTGTGTTAGAAGGGAGGAAGAATGAAAGGGTATAAATAATGACTGAGAATTTTTATTTAATTCTTCAATCACTGTGTAAGATTAGTTGGAGCACTGAATTTAGAATGGAGAATATACAAAAATTTCATTGTGTAAATACTTCAAATATTTATTTTTTTATTGTAGAATTCTGTTTTTCTTGCTTAACTATTGATATCGAAGGTTAGTTATAGATTCTCAGGAATATTTTATCATTTTGTACATTGTTTCACCTTCAGGAATATAGCTGAAACAGGCTGTGAAAAAAAAGAGTATGACAAAATTTAAATTTTTTCTTCTTGTGTATATCCGACAAAATATCATATATCGTAGTGGTTTTGAAAATGGCAGGTAATCTACCAGTTTCTGGGAATCTGGTAATCCATTAATTTTGGAACGTATAATTTCTGAATTCATTAAGAAGGCAGTATAATAACATACTGTCTGCGAAGTCTTTCTTCTCAACAATTCATTCTTTTTATGGATAGAAAATTGTCTGTTTCTAGCAGTAGTTAAACAATTTATTCCATGTTTTAGAATGTCATTTTCACTGTGAGTGTAATCTCATTTGTCTTCTTGGTTTTGACTCTTCCAATGTGACATTTCTTTCCTTTCCCCTTAGCCAAACGCAGGGGTTTCGAATTCAACCTGTCGTTCCAGCAAGGTTATGGAATCTACAGAATATCCCGCGAAAACCACCACCGCCACGACGGGGGTGGTCAATCTACGTCCTGTCACAACCTGGTGAGCTACGGCTGCGGTAGCGCGGACGAACCTCGGGGAGGGAGCGACGACCCCCCCCGCTGTGGGAAGGCGGACTTCAGCACCACGGCCCCGGCGGACAGCTCCCGGGACGCCCCGGCGGGCCCCGCGGCCGCGCCGGCCCCGGGCCAGGAGGCGAGCGCCGACCGCCGCCTCCTTCCCGACGAACCGGGAACCGACCGCCTCCTTCCCGACAAACCGGGGACGCACCGCCTCCTTCTTCCTGAGAGACCGGGAGCCCACCGCCTCCTTCCTGGCAAACCGGGAACCGCGAGAAGAGAAGAGGTCAGAAACTTTGAGAAGTCGACCTTTTCCGAGGGACCAGAACGGAGGCTGTCTCATGAGGAAAGCCATAAACCTGAACTCACAGACTGGGAATGGTGCAGGAGCAAATCCGAGAGGACCCCTCGGCAGGTAAAATAGGAATTTGCCCTTATTTTTTTCTGATAAGAAGAACTACCTTACCAGAAAATAAGGATAATTTTCACTACATTGAAATTACTATTAGTCCTATTGGTAGTGTAGTTACTTTTAGTAAAAATCATGCTCAGCATTGTATATTTTAGTAACCACACACCTATTTGCAGATTCTGATCCTGCAATAATTTCTCACTTGTCTTCTCAGTCATAGGTTTTTAATTATTATTAACTATTTTGTGTGCACCTGCATGATCCGTATATGGTAAGAATTCAGTATGAATTATGTTAATTCATCTTAATGAATAGGAATTTTATCTCCAAAAGACTCCAAAAGATTACATTTTCAAGAGTATTTCCAAGCATCTGGTGACTTTTTTCGTCATGCTTAAGTTTTGGGTAGGGGAAAAAAGAGGACTGCAAAACCAAACATGGATGGTAAGTCCACAGAGAAATGCAGATTTCAATCTGGGCACAAAGATTCGTATTAGATTCAAACAAAAAGATTCCAAGTATTATATTGTTCATCCCTTTCCTTTAGATTGTGGATAGTTATTGGCAAGAAGAAATTCTGAGAAGTGTGTTAGTTTGCAGGAGCTCTGAGGGAAAAGTGAAGGTGGAGTCTTAATACATTAGCGCTTCAATTGAAAGACTTGTTAAAGGTGTCTGCAACCTCAGCTTGTGTAGTTCTTTGGACAGAGGTTCTGATTCTGCTCTCTCACATTGCTGTGCACTGTACTGCATCCAACAGCTTTTCACAGCTCGGGAGAAAGGGAATATCAAAAACCATAGGCTTTGAGGACATGCCATCTAAAATTACTAGAGAGCACTCCAATCTTTCTGTATAACTCTTTCACCTAAAGAGGTGTCCTATTGAATGTACCACCATTGCCACAAAGCTGGGGTTTGCTTTTGGTTATCTGATTGCAGGACTACGGTCTGTTCCAAGAGCAGACTACTCATTTGCCTATTCCTTGCTGTGCTGATAATGGCATATCAAGGACAGCAGGATCACCGATTTCCTCAGCTTAGAGGCGTTTTGATTCTGCCATGACAAACCTTGTTGTTAGCACGCATACTGGGAGGGTCTGCACTGACTTCTGACTAGGGTTGGGTTCAACGCTAAGGAAGAGCCGTGAGAGAGAGTTGCCCAAAACTGCTACTTGTAGAATGGCAGACTGAAATTGGATCAGCAAAAGGACAGCTATTATCTCATGTAAGAACGTGGACTTCAAGGAGAACTGCCAAGCTTTACTTTTATTTTCTATAATCAGTGTTTGTTTAAGGGACAAAATTTCACAACTCAGGTGGAATGCCCTTAATGGAAGAAGGGAAAGATTGTTAGCCATTCCTTGTCAACTGTCTGTTAAGCAGGCAATGAGTATGAGGATTTCTGTCTCCTGAAAATTCATAATTATGAACCAAAGGCCAAATGCTGATATGAGGCACCAGGTGAGCCTGCAGTGTGATATCTGTAGTGGAAATTGAAATGAGCAACAAGTGTTTATTCCTGTGGAATTTACATGATGCTTTCGTCACATACTGGACTCTAAAAAGCATCTCAGAGTGGCCTGAGGAGTGAAAAGAGGTAGTACTGTATCATGCAATTATCTGTTCCTTCTGTGTGCACCTTTCCCGTGCTATGGCATTTATGCTCCAGTACACAATTTGGTCTGCGTAGTGTATATAGTGGTCTTCTGGCAGCATAGATATGTACCCATTTTCAGCATAAACCAGGCAGTTCTGTGTACATATAAGTACAGTTTTCATGTTTTTTATGTGACACAGTCATAGGTTCATATTGCTGCTGTAAATTGACTCTGAGACAACTTAAAATGTCAGTTCTGCCTGCTCACCTTTGGAAGTTTCCTTGGCGGAATCCAAAAGGAGCCAGTATTGGCTTTTGATTTATTATGCATGAGCAACCAAGAAACACATGCAGAAGGACTAAACCAAAGAACATTGAAGTATTTTTAAAAATATTTTATTACTATTGAGTAATAAATAGTAATACTATTTGAGGTTGAGTTTTCATTTTATTTGATTAAATTTCAGGAGCTTTTGTAGTATGTGGCAAAATTACTGCTTTTCTTCTATATTTGCACAGTGAGAAGTTCATATTGGACAA